>NW_012150930.1:852112-883878 GCF_000956105.1 Propithecus coquereli
CAATCTTGCTAAACTTACTTATTATTAGAGTTCTAGTAGCTTTTTTGTAGATACTTTGGGATTTTCTACCTAAACAATATGTCTCTATTATCAGAGACAGTTTTTTCTTCTTCCTTCCCAATCTATTTACTTTTTACTATGTTTTCTTATCTTGTCACACTAGTTAGGATTTCCAGTATAATGTTGAAAACAAGTGGTGAGAAAGGACAGCCTTGCTTTATTCCTGATTGTAGTGGTAAAGAATTAAATCCTTCACCATTGAGTGTGATATTAGCTGTAGGATTTTTGTAGGTTGAGGAAGTTCTTTTCTATTTCTAGTTTACTGAGAGATTATTTTGTTGTTTGTTTTTGAAAATCATGAATGGAAATTGTATTTCATCATATGATACTTCTCTGGTGAGAAGTTCATGTGTCTTTTCTTTAGACTAGTCAGATGGGTTAATTACATGGGTTAACTTTTTTTTTTTTTTTTTTTGAGACAGAGTCTCACTGTGTTGCCCGGGCTAGAGTGCCATGGTGTCATCCTAGCTCACAGCAACCTCAAACTCCTGGGCTCAAGCAATCCTCCTGCCTCAGCCTCCTGAGTAGCTGGGACTACAGGCACGTGCCACCATGCCTGGCTAATTTTTTCTATATATTTTTCGTTGTCCAATTAATTTCTTTCTAATTTTAGTAGAGATGGGGTCTCGCTCTTGCTCAGGCTGGTTTCGAACTCCTGAGCTCAAACAATTCGCCCGCCTCGGCCTCCCAGAAAGCTAGGATTACAGGTGTGAGCCACCACGCCCAGCCTCATGGGTTAATTTTTGAATGTTGACCCAACTTGCTTTCCCAGAATAAATCCTGCTTGATCATGATATATTTTCATCTTTTTTTATATTGATGGATTTGATTTCCTTTAATTTTGTAAAAAAATTTTGCATCAATATTCATGTAGGATATTGATCTATAAGTATCTATGTAATGTCTGTGTCTCATTATACTATAAGGATAATGCTGGCTTCATAGAATGAACTGGGATGTGTTTTATCCTCAATTTTATGAGAGAGAATTTTTAAAATTGGCATTGTGTCTTCTTTAAAGACTTGATAGAATTCACCAGCAAAGCCATCTGAGCCTGCAGTATTCTTTGCGTGAGAGCTTTTAACTACAATTCAATTACTTGAATAGATTTAGAGCTGTTAGCACCTGGTGGTGCCCACCTCCTGTTATTCATCCTCTCGTGGAGTCCCCTCTCACATTATACCAAGGGTGGTTTGTGTGATCAATAAAAAAGTGATGGTATGTCCCTTCCAAGATTAGGTTTTTAAAGACACTTCGGTTCTTTCTTGGGCATGGTCACTCACTCTCTCACTCTTTGGGAAAAACCAGTTGCCATGTCATGAACAGGCTTGTATGAAAAGGAACTAATGCCTGCTGCCAATAGTCATGCAAATAAGCTTGGAAGCAGATCTGCCAGTCCCAGTCAAGCCTGACTGCAGCCCCAGCTCATAGGTTTACTTCAGTCTCATACAGGACTCTGAGATAGAGTAAGTCAGCTAAATTACTCCTGGATTCCTGACCTTTAGAAACTATGTATTTAAAAAGAAAAATCATGCTTTAAAAAGAGCTTATTAAAAATCAATAAAAATAAAAATAAACTGTGTAAAATATTCATTAATTTAAGAAGCTAAATTTTGTGGAAATATGACACACAACAATAGATAACAAATACAACAGGTAATGGCTAAAAGTACTGAACTGAGATATGAGGAAATGCCAAATGCAGAGAAGGAGTTTGTATTTTTAGTTCAGCCATCTTAAGTGCCTGATGAAGCAGCAGCAACAATAATAACAAATATGAACATTCTTTGGAGAGAAACATAATAGATTACAGAGTCCAAGATTCAAAAGAGAGAAAGAAGAAAATGTGGCTCACTCCCAAGAGAAAAGATGACTCAGTTGCAGTTAACATACCAGTTTTTAAAGTAACTAATGTAACTGTGCTTGCAATGTAAAAACAGATATGCTCCTAATGAATGAAAACCTTAGGAGAGAAATATAAGCCATTAAAAAAAGAAACAAATGGAAATTCTACAACCAAAAATTATAATATCTGAAATAAAAAATTAACTGGATGGAATTTAACATCAGAATAGAGATGATAGACAAGTCCATGAACCTGAAAACAGATCAATACAAGATTATGCATACAAATACACACAGAGAGAGAACTTTACGTATTTATTTATTTATCACAGAGCTTTAAGGACTTACAGGACAATATGAAAAGGTAATTGGAATCCCAGATGGAGAATAGAGAAAGAATGGGGTAGTAAAAAATTCGAAGAAATAATGGTTGAAAAATCCCCAAATTTGGTAAAATACTTGGACAAGAAGTTCAGTGAAATTCAAGAGTATAAATATACAAAAAAAACCCACACCTAAGATAGATGTCATGACAAATGCAGAGTAGAGTGCCTCAAAGAAATTGGTCTCCACTGAAACAATAATAAATTGGAAAAGACGAATCAACTTTTTAATAACTCTGAAATTTAATCTAAATCTTACAGCAATGTTGAATGATGAAAAAGGCAGCAGATTTTTGGTAGGAGTATACCATGGCTTTTCCCTCACCTGCCTACCATCCCCGATTTCCCACCATAGCAGCAGCAATAGGAATAGCAGCACATATTCCTAGTGCAGCTTGCTGGTGCCGGAGGGCTAATACGAACTTTGTTCTCAAAATACTGTGTTTGTGCATGTTGACCTGTCTTGTGGTTCCCTGAGTGACTAACACAAAGGCTGACCTTTATTTTGCTACCCCCACTCAGGCCAGAGCTGCTTTCCTGGTGGTAGTTGTCACGACATCTAAAGACATACACTCCCTTGCAATTCTTTTGTTCCTCTTTTCTTGCTATCTTCCTTTGTGTTTTGTTGGTTTCCCATACACACACACACACACACACACACACACACACACAACCATTAGCACAAATAAATGAATTCAGCAAAGCTACAGGATACAAAATCAACATACAAAAATCAGTTATATTTCTATACACTAAAAACAATCCAAAAAGGAAATTAAGAAACAATTCCATTTACAATAGAATCAAAAAGAATAAAATACTTAGGACTACTTAGGTCTAACATACATTTAAACAGAGTTCCAGACAAACTAGAGAAAGAGAATGGGATGCAAGCAATATTTGAAGAGATAATGCCTTGGAATTTTCCAGAACACTTGAAACACATCAATCCACAGATTCAGGAAACCAAACAAAAGCCAAGAAGAGGTTGGACATGGTGGCTCACACCTGTAGTCCCAGCACTTTGGGAGGCCAAGATGCAAGGATCACTTGAGACCAGGAGTTTGAGACCAGCCTGGGCAACATAATGAGACCCTGACTCAAAAAAAAAAAAAAAAAAAAAAAAAAAGCCAAGAGTGTTAAATAAAAAGAAGTCCACTCACAGTCACACAGACTAAATCCACAAATATCCAAAAATAGGAATCAGTATTTGAAAAAGATATATCTGATTAAAGACTTTTATCCAAAACACACAAAATACACTTACAATTCAACAGTAAGAAAACAAACAACCTGATTAAAAATGGCAAGGACTTTAACAAACTCTTCACCAAAGAAGATATACTGATGGCAAACAAGAATATGAAAAGATTCTCCACATCGTATGTCATCAGGGAAATACAAATTAAAGCAACGAGATACCACTATCCACTTATTAGAATGGCCAAAATCTGGAACACTGGCAACACTACATGCTGATGAGGATGTGGAGAAATAGGAACTCATTCATTGCTGGTGGGAATGCAAAACAGTACAGCCACTTTGGAAGACAGCTTGTGGGTTTCTTGCAAAACTAAACATATTCTTACCATATGATCCAGCAAATACATTCTTTAATATTTACTCAAAGGAGTTGAAAATTTATGTCCACACAGAAACCTGCACATGGATGTTTATAGCAGCTTTATTAATAATACATATAACTTGGAAGCAACCAAGATATCCTTCAGAAGGTGAATGGATAAACTGTGGTACATCCAGATAATGGAATATTACTCAGCACTAAAAATAAATGAATTATTGAGCCATGAAAAAACATGGAAGAAATTTAAATGCATATTACTAAGTGAAAAAAAGCCAATCTGAAAAGGCTATATACTGTATGATTCCAACTATAGGATATTCTGGAAAAGGCAAAACTATGAAGACAGTAAAAAATCAGTGATTGGCAGGGACTGGGGTGAGGGATGAATAGGCAGAGCACAGAAGACTTTTAGGGCAGTGAGAATCCTCTGTATAATACTGTCATGGTGGATACATATCATTACATATTTGCTCAAACTCATAGAATGTACAACACTAAGAGTGAACCCTAATGTAAACTATGGACTTTGGGTGATAATAATGTGCCAAAGTAGGTTCATCAATTATAACAAATGTACCAGTCTGTTGGAGAACATTGATAATGGGGTAGTCTAAGCTGTTTGAAAAACTGACTAACTTCTAATTAGTGAATTAGACTGACAGGTAATTCTCAACATTAACAATGAAAGCCAGGAGACAGTAGAATGATAGAATCAATAGGGTAAAATAAAATGAATATCAATATAGAGTATACATTAACTGAAAATATACTTTAAGAACGAAGGCAAAATAGAGGAGAGGCACGTCGAGAATGGCAGAGTAAGAACTTCCAAAACTCTGCTCCTCCATAAAAGCAATGACCACACTGGTAAAAGTTGTCAAAATGAAAATTTTCAGAATTCTGGGAATTAACCAAAGGCTTAAAACAATCTGAGGAACATTTATTTTCTTAAAAATGACAGAATCCTGGCAAAAATAATGAGCTTTTATAGGATTTTAACTTGTGTTATTCCCACTCCCTTCTTCCCAAATCCATGGTAAACTTTAAAATCAATGGCCTTGCAACAACAATAACTGTGAAAAACAGTAACCTAGCAGTCACTGGAGGAGGCAAAATGTGTTTGTTTGTTTGTTTGAGACAGAGTCTCGCTTTGTTGCCTGGGCTAGAGTGAGTGCCATGGCATCAGCCTAGCTCACAGCAACCTCAAACTCCTGGGCTCAAGCAGTCCTCCTGCCTCAGCCTCCCAAGTAGCTGGGACTACAGGGGCTTGACTACAGGTGCTTGCCACCACACCCAGCTAATTTTTTGTTTCTATTTTTAGTTGCCTGGCTAATTTTTTCTATTTTTAGTAGAGATGGAGTCTCGCTCTTGCTCAGGCTGGTCTTGAACTCCTGACCTCAAGCAATCTTCCCACCTTGGCCTCCCAGAGTGCTAGGATTACAGGCATGAGCCACTGCGCCCAGCCGGAAAATGGTTTAGAATGCGCCAATGCTCCAACCCCAGATAACAAAGAAAAGCCCAGGACTAGATGGCTTCATGGAGAATTCCACCAAACATTTAAAGAAGAATTAATGCTAATCCTTCTCAAACTCTTCCAAAAAAAATGAAGAAGAGGAAACACTTCCCAACTCATTTTGTTAGGCCAACAGTATCCTAATACCCAGACCAGACAAAGACATTACAAAAAAAGAAAATGATAGGCCAATATCCTTAGTGAATCTATATGCAAAAATCCTTAAGAAAATACTAGCAAACTGAATTCAAACAGCACTTTAAAAGGATCATATACCATGACCAAGGGGGATTTATCCCTGGGATACAAGGATGGTTCAACATACAAAAATCAATCAGTGTGACACACCACATTATTAGAATGAAGGATAAAAATTACATGACCATCTCAATAGATGAAGAAAAACATTTGACAAATTTCAACACTCTTTCACGATAAAAACACTTAAGAAGTCAGGAATAGAAGGAAATTACCTCAACATAATAAAGCCCATAAATGAAAAGCCCACAGCTAGCATCATTCTCAAGGGTGGAAAACAAAGCTTTTTCTGTAACATCTGGAACAAAGAAAGGATGCCCACTCTCACCACTTCTGTTCAACACAGTACTGAGAGTCTTAGCCAAAGTAATTAGGTGAGAAAAAGAAATAAAAAGCATCTAAATCAGAAAGGAAGAAGTAAAATTATCTCTGATGACAGGATCTTAAATGTAGAAAATCTGAAAGAGTTCAAAAAAAAGCTGTTAGAACTAATAAATGAATTTAACAAATTTGCACAATACAAAATCAACATACAAAAATCAGCTACAGTAACAAACAATCCAAAAAGAAAATTAAGACAATAATACCATTTGCAATAATATCATAAAGAATAAAATACTTAGGAATAAACTTAACCAATGAGGCAAAAGATTTGTACACTGAAAACTACAAAACATTCTTGAAAAAAATTAAGGAAGCCATGAATAACTGGAAAAATATCTCATGTTCATGGATCGGAAGACCATATTGTTAATATGTTCATACTATCCAAAACAATCTACAGATTCAATGCAGTCCCTGTCAAAATCTAATGGCATCTTTTGAAGAAATAGAAAAACAATCCTAAAATGTATATGGAACCACAAAAGACCCCAAATAGCCATAACAATCTTGAGAAAAAAGAACAAAACTGGAGGCTTCACACTTCCTGACTTCAAGACATTACAAAGCTACAGTAATTAAAACAGTATGTAACTGGCATGAAGACAAACATATAGGCCAGTGGAACAGCAAAGACAGCCCAGAAATAAATCTACCCAATATGGTTAAATAATCTTCAAGGATGTCAAGATTACTCCATAGGAAAATGATAGTCTCTTCAACAAACGCTGCTGGGAAAACTGGATATCCACATGCAAAAGAATGATATTGGACCTTTATCTTATCCCATACACAAAAATCAACTAACAATGGATTAAAAACTTAAATGTAAGACCTAAAACTATAAAACTTCTAGAAGAATACATAGTGTTAAAGTGTTTTGACATTAGGATTGGCGCATTGTAATTCCCATGTACAGGTTAGGAAATAGAAGTTTAATATTAAAAAGAAAGCAAAAACAAAAAACTTCCTGGTGCATGATGGAGCTAATTGTCTATTCAACTCCAAAGCCCACACTACAAGGAAAGAAAGATATTCATTTCTCAATCACTTTTATTGGTATAATTCCTCACACTTGTTAAAATATTTTCCCAAATTATATCTAATTGCGTTCCTGAACAACTCCATGAACGAACAAGTTATATCATGCCTGTCTTGCGTATGAAGAAACTGAGGTTCAGAGCTCTTATCTTCCTAAATTCACTACAGTTAAGGACAGAGGGGGTTAATTCACAAGACTATATAAAAGTCTTTCGTTTGAATAATATGTTCACAGTATGGTATCTGCTTTTAAAGGCTCATTCAGTCCTCAAACTGAATATATGGCATGGGTTTTCCTGTTAGCTTCATTTTATAAATGGAGTGTGGGGGCTGGGCCTAGAAGAAAGGATGGATAGATGGAAAGAATGTGAGCAAGGTGAATGAAGGGACAAGCGAAAACGCCTGCCGGAAGGTGCTAGTTTGCTGTGTGCAAAGGTCAGCTGAAAACAGCTGACCTGTATGGATGTCGTTAAAGAAATCAGCAAACGGCCCTGACCTGTTCGCACATGTCCTTGGAAATAATATGGGAAGGAAGTTAGCTGGGGAGGCCATTTTCTCCTTCAGACTTTGGTCTCTCCCCTTCTCTCTAAACACCATGTGTTTTGAGTAATTATTTCTTAGCTACCGAGTTCAGGAGTGAAAAGCTGCCGCTACAGTGGAGGAAACAGATTACAGGACATGGCTTGAACTCAGCCCTTCTGCCTTCAAATCCTGTGCTCTTCATCACATAAATCCAGCAATAAGACCTGGTGACTGTGGGTATGCCGGTTGTTCAGCTATTGTCTCTTAGCTCCCACACCATCCCTGTGGGCTTCCCCACTGGTTTTTCCTATGTCACCCCAACAACTCTTTCACCCCACCAGCAGCAGTGCCTTCCCATAGCAATAGCTGAATGCAGTTCGCAGTTTTCCTAACACTTGTAGAACTAGTTTTATCATTCCCAGCTCCACCCTCCCACCACCAAGCTCAGAGAAAGCAGCATCAGCCAAACAGTGCTCCTATCTCAGACATCTGCTGGCCCCTGCTCCAAGCTTCTAAGTTTTAGTAATTCCAACTTCTTTATTTTCTCAGCCATAGGGGTAGTTATTGTTTCCTGCTATTGCTACCTCTGTAATTGCCTTAGAGTCCTCTTTTAATCCTTCCAGTTATATAGTAAATAATAATTTACTTAGTCATGAACTACATGTGTTTTCTATCTTCTGATTGGACCCTGACTGATACAGTGGGTTTTAATATTTTCTAATTCTGATGGAAACTAACAGAACTGGCTAAGCTTGCAGAAAAAATATATGATGTCCCTTCCCATTCTGGCTTGATGCTGTGCTAGAAAGCCTCCAGAGAACTATGCTTCCAATTGGTATTTTTATTCTCCAGTAGGCCAGGAGGCTCTAGTCAGCTTTTTTTTTTTTAATGCAGATATAGCAGGTAAGTGGAGTATGTTGTACACTTGGACAAAATAGATAACCTCCCTAAAATATGATAAAACTTTACCATAACACAAATGAAACTAAAAACATCAATTGCAGGGTTGACTTATTACAACTTATTGCAAGCTATTGTGAATGAAATAGCTATGAAATAACCAAAGCATACCTGCGTAACTAGTTTACTGGGAATTTGGGGGGTTCAGGAGACAAATGTCAATTGCATTATATCTGACTAAGTATTGGCACATTATTGTAGGTTTTACTGTACTACTAGTAGTAATATTTATTCTAGCAAAAAAGATGAGCTTTGTTTTTAATCTGGAAATCCTCTAAATTTAATAAGATGTGGAGCTCTGGTTATAAAAGCTACTTCCAAATGAAAAACATAATCCCATAAACACAACTGTTCATGTGGTTAGCTGATACAACCACTATGGAGATCAATTTGTCAAAATGTGGTGAAGTTGAAGATGTACACATCCTCTGATCCAGCAATTCTACTTATAGCTTTATGTCCTGGAGAAACTCAAGCATTTGTATACCAGAAACATGTACAACGATGTTTATAATAGCAAATAAATTAGAAACAACCTAGTTGTCTATCAACAGGATAATGGATTGATTATTGTTTAACCATATAATTATTATATACCATATAAAATAAATGAACTAGGGTCTATGTATGGAATGATTAACATGGAATGATTTTAGAAATATAATGAATGTGAAATGCAAGTTACAGAATGATCTGTATAATACGATAGAATAATAAGATTAAAAAACTCAAAATAGTACCACTTTTCTATGGGGAGAAATATATACGTATTAAAACATGAATGAAAAAAGATATAGTGGTTACTTCTAGTTTGGGAGAAGTACAAAAAAAGTTTGAACTCTATTTTATTTCTTAACAATCAAAAATATCTCAAGTAAATATTACAAAATGTTAACATCACAAAATGTTAGCATCCTATATCTAGGAGTAGGTACATAGGTGTTTATTATTTTCTGTATTTTCTATAAGTTTGAAATATTTCATAATAGAAATTATTAAGAAAAATATCAGCCTAGTATTTGTTGTACCTTGGGAAATTTTTTCTGATATCTTTATCATGATTTATTTTCTTTTCTATAATGTCATTTTTATTTTGATTTGATTATTGTAGTGCTTTATTTTGTAAAAAATTGTGTGTAAGGTATTAGAATATTGTAGGATATAGGAGTGGGATCAGGGGAGCCAGCAGAGAAGGGAAGACAGAGCAACTGCTGACCTGAGGTTGCATAGGTATGTGTAGAGGAAGGGACGAGGTCAGGTTCAGAAGGGAAAGAAATACTTAATGACTGGGTATAGGCAGAGAAGAGAGATAAGAAATGAAAATATGTTCAGCTTCCCCAGATGGATTATAAGCTCTTTCAGGGTAGGAACTGGACCTTATTTTAATACTTAGATCTCATTTTCTGTACTTAGGAAAGCCATTTCCCTCCACTGGGCACTTAATACATTATGTTGACTGCCATTCTGCATCTTGTCAGCAAAATTTGCAACCCAGACACTTAATACTCTACTAATTGATTATGCTTGAAACTCACCACTCAGGTTTAGTTGCCGGAGATCATTTAAAGATAGAAGAGATGATGGAAGATAACTTATTTGATTATTGTGAGCATGTAAACTAACCAAATTTCTCAATTCCCCTATATTTCTTGGAATTTCTCTGATTGCATTATTTGAGATATCAAGTTCTTTAAGTTGAGTCATATTAGACAGCTCTTCCGGAAGTCTTGTTAACTGTAACAAAGATTGAACAATTATACTTTTATAAATACATAAATAGTTGCATGAGTAAAACTTTTTCTAAAATCAAATGAAAGGAGGGAGTTTTTTGTTTTTCTCTTAGAAAGGAGATATTTTCATCATGTCGCAAATTCTTTGTGATTGACTCTCTTTTCTAGCTTAAACCCACAGGATTCTGTGCAGCATCCATGTACTTCCCCAACTGTGACCAGTGCCACCAGTTCAACCCTGTGGTTTGCTCACCCACTTTCCTCACTCTCCCAACACTCAGTGTTCACCACTTCCTTATTCCTTTCTTCTCTCCCTAAACCTGACCCTGCTTTGGCTGCTGCTTCTCCCTGAAGGCTTTCCCGGCTACTCCATCCCACATTTCATTTCTTTATTCCTACTCTCATCAGCATTGCTCTTTATTCGTCCCTTGCATGTTTTCCTTAAATTCTTAAATTATGTATATGCATGTTTTATAGTTTCTGTGTATGTGTCCTAAGCACAATGCATTTTGGATAAATGTTCGATAATGGAGTCAGGCAGTTTGGCAATGTGACCTCAAATAAAAATTCCTAGGACAGAAAGTGTTGCAAATAACAGGAATTAAAACACTGTTAAAGTGAAGAAAAAATGTATATATTTAGAGAAAATAAAATAAAGCCATTATGAGTGGCTTCCTTTAAAATAAAGAAAGTTCTAGGAACAAAAGAGTTTTGAATATATAGGCCCTTCAGAAATAACCAAACAATAAGGTACATACTGGATATTTTGTTCAGTGTTCTTCCAGGTATACAAGAAGCATAAGAAACAGTCCCTAACTTCAAGGAGATTAAGATTTAGTTCAGGGAACAAAATACATGCATATGAAACAATCAGGAAACAGCATGAACCAATAGATAATGCAATGCCAAAATGAGGAATACAAGTAATAACAGATGAATGAAAGTTTAGAAAAGGTATATCAGTACAAATCAGAGAACTAAGTAAAGCTTCATGTAGAAAGTAGAACTTGAATAATCTCTTAGAATGAATAGGATTGGGCTGGGTGCGGTGGCTCACACCTGTAATCCTAGCACTCTGGGAGGCTATTGAGAGGATCGCTTGAGCTCAGGAGTTCCAGACCAACCTGAGCAAGAGTCAGACTCTGTCTCTACTAAAAATAGAAAAAGTAGCCTGGCATGGTGGCACATGCCTGTAGTCCTAGCTACTTGGGAGGCTGAGGCAGGAAGATCACTTGAGGCCAGGACTTTGAGGTTGCAGTGAGCTACAATGACCCCACTGCACTCTACCCAGGGCAACAGGTGAGACTCTGTATCAAAAAAAAGAGGAAAATGAATAGGATCAGATAGAAGTTACAAGACACTTAAGGCAAAACAAATATTATGCATGAAAATGGCCAGTGAAAAGCTGACCAAAAGAGATGATGGGAAACAGAGGGAGGTATGCTGGGATAAGGAGCATGGCACTAGGCTGGGGCAAAACTTTACAGCCGAGCCTATGAAGTAGCAATCAGATCAAGACGTGGGCAGGTCCATCATTTGACATTCATTTAAACAAATGTTCTTTCACTACTTGCTCAACATTTATTAGGGGAGGTGTCTGAGAACTGTGTGATCATAAAACTACTGTAGAAGGAATACACCTACTAGGCATTCCTCCTTTAGCAAAATAAAAGCCCTGTGGCTAACCCAACTCATCTTTAAATGACTGTTTAGTGACCATCTGCCATTATATAAATCAATACTTCGGGCATTTTCATCTCTACCCCAAGGGGGTTATCAAAGTGATATTTTCAACCACCTAGGATATTCTTCTTCTTTTAAAATTTCAGTTGGGATTTAGTTTATTTTTTATTTTAATAGATTTAGAGGTACAAATGGTTTTTGATTACATGGATGAATTGCATAGTGGTGCCAGCTGGGCTTTTAGTGTACTTGTCACCTGAATAGTGTAATGTACACTATTCAGGTGACAAGTAATTTTTTATCCCTCGCACCCCTCCCACCGCTCTCAGGATTTTCTTCTTGAGAGGAGTTCTTGTAAGTCATTTTTTCCATTTGGTGACCTTTGAAATGATGTTGCAACGATATGGACTAGCGCCTTTGGCAACCACCCATTTTGAGTAGGCAGTAGATAGGCAATCTGGATTCCTGACAGGCAAGTATGATACGTTGAGAACAATCCTCTGGAATGAGGTCTGATGGTTTTGACAAGGCCTGCTGGAAGGAAGGAGACTGAGACAGAGATGATAGCTAGTAGGCTCCTGGCACATTCTATGCATGAAGTGAGTGATGCCCACAGACCAGGATGGAGACAGTGACATTGGAAAATGAGGCAGATAATCCAAGAGTTTTTTCAGAGGAAAAAATGAGATAATTTTGGTGTAAGATTAGGTATAAATGATGATGGGAAAGGAACAAAAAGATAATTGCATGATTTTTAGCCTGGCAGGTTTGAAGAAAGCATCACAAACAGAAATGGAGATGTTTTGAAAGGAGTTACATTGGAAGAAAAAAGAGTTAATTTTGAAGTTATGTTGAGTTGGAGACAACAGAAGAATAGAACATGGACTTTCCAGCAAAAATTGGGAACTATGAGGCTAGAGCACTGCTGCAAAATCAGCTCCCATTATGTAGATTTGGGGACCATGGGTGCGTAAGTGACAGCAGGTGTGGTGTGGTGAGGTCTAGGCAGGAGTGAATAGAAAACAGAAAGTTATGGACACGCCCTTGGCTATATCCACAGTTAAGGTACAGGAGGTGAAAGTGAGAGAATTATGAATCAGTCAAGGAATTAATTGCTGATTATATTGCAGAACTAAAAAGTGTCTTTAAGTACAAAAGCAACTTGTTACTTATTTATTTTTATTTATTTATTTTGAGACGGTCTTGCTCTGTTGCCCAGTCTAGAGTGCAGCAGTGTCATCATAGCTCACTGCAACCTCAAACTCCTGGGCTAAAGCAATCCTTCTGGCTTAGCTGGGAGTACAGGCATGCGCCACCACACTTGGCTGCTTTTTGTAGAGCCGTGGTCTATGTTGCTCAGGCTGGTCTCAAACTCCTGGCCTCAAGCAAACATCCCACCTTGACTTCCCAAACTGCCAGGATTACAGGCATGAGCCACTGTGCCTGACCAAAAGCAACTTTTTAAATGCAATGCAAGATGTATTATTATTCATTTCGTCCACTTAAGCAAGTATTCTCTAGAGTAGCCTTTGTGGAACTGTATTATATAATAGGTGTTATGTTAGAAATGGTCAAATATATTTGGGAAATATGGGTTAAATAGAGACAAACTAGTTTCTTTAGTGCAGGACTCTTCAGAGATTTTAATAAACTAATGTTCATTGTTATTCTTTAAGAACCCAGTGCTTCTCAAAACTATTTGATCAGAGATGCTGCCCCCTCTTTTAAACATTTTTTTTTTTTTTTTTTAAGCAGAAGCTCATGGGACTAGGGTTTTTAGGAATATAGACTTTGGAAGTCTTCCTTCAGATAATCGCTCAGCATTAAAGGTAGCCAAATAATAGCTGTGTTCTTTTCATTCATTTATTAAGATCTGAATATAAAACAGTAATGTTTTAGTTTTTAAAAAGTATTTCTGTAAAATCCACTCTTTTAGTTTGAGTAAAATAAAATAATAAACTATGTTCATTCTTGTTGATCTAGCATTTTTTTTTTTTTTTTTTTGAGACAGAGTCTTGCTCTGTTGCCCTGGGTAGAGTGGAGTGGCATCATTCAAGCTCACTGCAACCTCAAACTCCTGGGCTCAAGCATTCCTCCTGCCTCAGCCTCCCAAGTAGTTGGGACTACAGGCACGCAGCAGGACACCACCGGCTAATTTTTCTATTTTTGGTAGAGATGAGGTCTCATTCTTGCTCAGGCTAGTATCAAATTCCTGAGCTCAAGCAATCCTCCCACCTCAGCCTCCCAGAGTGCTAGGATTACAGGTGTGAGCCACCACACCTGGCCTGATCTAGCAATTCTTTGGGGAAATTTCCTAAGGAAATAATCTAAAATATGAAAAAGGCTATATTTATGAAGAAATTCATCACAGCATGATTATGAAAAAAAATTACAACATTCATAAATGTGTGACAACAGAGGATTAGTTTTATAAATCATGTATTGGTTATACCAATTACTGAGGAGATTATATCAAGGAGAAATGCTTATAAGTTAAGTGAAAATAGAAGAATTTAAAATTGAATGTGTAGTCTTTCAATAATTGCTCATAAAACTATATATTAATACATAAGGTGGAAAAAAAGACAAAAAGTAAGTTGTATCAACATATGCCAGTATTTGTATTACAAAGGTATGTTTGTGAAATGATTTTACTTTTACTTTTCTCGCTTTTCCAAATTTTCAATAATATGTTTAAATCACATTGATAACTTTAAAATTCCTTTTACAATTAAGCTGAAATAAAAAGAAATCTACAAAATTGTCAGCTTTAATTGCTTTACATTTCATTTTAATGAAATCTTTTCCTGTAAAGCTTTTTGTGTTGAGAAGTGATTGTGTAAGGCATGTTTGGAGGGAGGGAAAGCCTACTTTTTTAGAAGATAAAATATTTCAGAAAAGTTTAAAACACACACACACATGCAGCTACACTACAGCTTAGATTCGGATCCCCTCCCGGCCCCTCCTTCCCCTCAAAGCCCAAAATACCAGTCTCTTACCTTTTGCCCATTTATCTGACTTATATTTAGCTCCTCCAGTGATTGAAGCTGGCATAGTTCAATAGGAAAATATATAAACTGATTGCTTGAGAAGTTTAATTTCTGGATTCCTTTTAAATCACAGATCTCTGAAGGTATTTTTTGTAACTGGTTTTCTGAAAGATCAAGTACTTGCAAATTTTCTAAAGTACACAATTCTCTAGGGAAAGTTTCAAATTTATTACAGCATAAAATAAGTACATGGAGTGATATCATATTAGAAATAGATGGTGGAACTTCCCTTATTTGGTTTTTACCAAGATCCAGGTATTTAAGATTGATAAGAGAACAAAAGTACTCAGAAAATATGAGGAGTGTGTTTTCATTGAATTCTAAATGGAGCAGTTGTGTACTGAAAGATATATCCACAGGTATTTCTGAAATATAATTTCCATTGAAACTCAAATAATAAAGAGAATCTAAAGCACACAACCCCACTGGAAAATACATTATTTTATTATAATTCAATTCAATTTTAGTTATTTTTTGGCAGTTTTTTATTTCAATGGGAATATCTGTGATTATATTTCCTGAAAATTCTAGACTGCATAGATTATGAAAATGTAAGATATCTTCAGTTATTCTTACCATATGATTTCTGTTTACATGGAGTTTTCTTAAATTTTTAAGCTTACGGATGTTTTTAGGAAGTTCTGTTAACTTATTATCACTAAGACTGAGGCATTCCAACATTACACAGTAAGAAATTTTTTCTGGTATATTTTTCAATAAATTATTATCAAGTAAAAGAATCCTAAGTTCCCTGAAATTCTCAATTTTGTGTGAAATAACTTCCAATTTGTTGTCAGCCAGTTGGAGTTCTTTTATTTTGAGTAATTGAAAAATTTCCGCAGCCAAAAAGTTAAGTTTATTGTGATCCAGCAAAAGTTTTTCTAAATTTTTAAGTTCCTTAATTTCTTTTGGCAAACTTCTTATCAGGTTTCCAGTAAGGTTTAGTGAAATTAACTTTGGAAGGAAGCATAGAGCTTTAGGAAATATTGTTAACTGATTATATTCTAGATTGAGAGCCCTCAAGTTTTTTAAACTAGGCAGAGTGTCTGGTATGTGCCTTAACTTATTTTTACCCAAACTTAAAATTTCCAAGTTTCCAAGATTTTCTAAGTCAGAAGGAAAATTCTCAATGTAATTATTATTAAAAAAGAGTTGCCTGATATTCCCAAGCTGTGATATTTCTTTAGGTATATGTGATATTTGGTTGTGACTGACATTTAATATCCTTAAATTATGAAGTAATTGAATTTCAGGTGGAAGTGATGATAACTCATTTTCTTGCAGGGACAGAATTTCAAGTCCTAGCACATCACCTGAGTCTGCCCCTTGAAAAGTTTTGATTTGATTCTTATCTAAATATAGATATTTTACATATCTGATTTTTAAAATGTCCTTGGGGAATTCTTGTAAACCCTTGGCCTCAAGGTTAACTGTAAAGTTATCTGACTCTAAACCAAGTTGTTTCTGATTTTCCTCAGAGACTTCTGGAATAACTTTTCCCGCTGTTTCACAAGATAGGACATTAACAGAAGCCTGATACTCTGCAGTCATCTCAGTTAGTGATGAAGTTTCTGTTTTTGGCAGTAGGTTGGCCTTTCTAGTGCTTGTTTCAGAAAATTTAAGAGTTTTCTTTAGTTCTTCATTTTTCTTAGACTTGCCTTCAGAGGAAGATGTTGACATTAATATATCCTTTCCAGGATGTGTTTCATCAATATGGTTGGAAAGTTCCTCTTCCTGGAAATCAGAAGCTTCATTTAACAAATTTGATGTTTGTTGAATAAATCCAGTCTCCTCTATGGACTGTGATCTAGATTCTTCTGTCGATATACTAGAGATATCCTCTAGCTCTTCTGATGTATCCTCCTGTTCAGACATCTTATTTGCTGATGTGCTTTATACAAGATGGTAAACTGATTTTAATTTTCATGTTTTTTTCCTTTGAATCTACAAGATAAATGTTGATATTAAAAGAAAAGATGTAATACAGATGTGAACATTACAAATGAATTTTAATACAATTATTCTATGAGGAATAATTTAACAAATATAAAAACAATATCTTTACAACAAACCAATTTTATATATGAGTCTGGGTTAAGGATAGTTTATTGATTACATGTGTTGATCACATGTTACTCTTGAAATCACATTAAGATTAAAGAAAGGAATAAAAAAGATGAAAGAAAATGAGAAAGAAGATGTAAGGGAATGAGATAATTCAGTAAATTTTTGGAAGACAGAAGGGGGATAGCCAGTGGCCTACAATGCCACATGTAGAGAGTGCCATTCACATCGTGGACATTGTAGGTTCATATATGGTACTAAAGTGTGTGGTTCTAACAAATTCAACACATTACGGTAATTTTCCAATGGGTAGAAATGAAATGTCTTAAGGATGGGGATGCTTTCTCTAAGAGTAAACTAGAAGTGAAACAGTCCTTGTATGGACTGCAGACTGACTGAGTCCTTTGTGAAACTCTTGAGGTAGCTGGGCAGCATCAATCCACAGAGGTCTGGGTCCCAGCTCTGTAGGTCCCTCCTTCAAGTTTGTCATTTCTAATAGCCCCATCTTTTCCCTTTGTCCTGTCATCCCCATGGATGGTAGCCACTTCCAATATTTACTATCTCTGTGTTGCTGAAGTTCCTGCTTTACCTTTCAGTCCTCTTATACTTGTCCAAGCAACTTCCTAAATTAAATCCTGTCTATTAAACTGGTATGGTTTCAATATTTCACAAACTCTCCCAGATAATAGGAAAAAAGGGAACATTTTCCAACTTGTTTTATGAGGCAAGTACTAATCTTGATATCAATACCTAAAAAGGACAATATGAAAAGAAAATTACAGGCCAGTTTTACTCAAGAACAAAAATGAAAAAATTCTAAACATTAGAAAATTGCTCTAAATATTATAAAGCTGGCATATATAAGAAGGCTAGTATTTCATGACTAAGTTGCATTTGTCCCACAAATGAAAAGTCTCCCATCAAAGAAAAGCCCAGGATTCGATGGCTTCACTGTTGAATTCTACCAAACATCTTAAAAAGAACTAATACCAATTCTACTCAAACAATTCAAAAAAATTAAGGAGGAAGGAATACTTCCCAATTCATTCTATGAAGTCAGCATTACTCTGATACCAAAACCAAGCAAGGCCACACACAAAAAGAAAACTATAGACCAGTATCACTGATGAACATAGATGCAAAAATTCTCAACAAAATACTAGTAAACTGAATACAACAATAGACCAAAAAGATCATTCACCATGATCAAGTGGGATGTGGCCCAAGGATGCAAGGATGATTCAACATATGCAAATCAATAAACATGATACATCACATTAACAGAACGAAAAAAAAAAACATATGATCATTTCAATAGATGCTAAAGAAGCATTTGATAAAATTCAACACCTATTTATGATGTAAACCCTCAACGAACTGGGTATAGAAGGAACATACCTCCAAATAACATGACAAACCCACAGCAAACATTGTACCAAATGGGGAAAAATTGAAAGCCTTTCCTCTAAGATCTGGAACAAAACAAGATGCCTACTTTTGCTGCTTTTATTCAATATAATACTGAACGTCCTGACCAGAGCAATTAAGCAAGAGAAAGGGGAAAAAAGGCATCCAAACTGGAAAAGAAGAAGTCAAATTACCCTTGTTCACAGAGGACATGATCTAATACTTCAAAAAATCTAAAGACTACCAAAAAAACTGTTAGAACTGATAAACAAATTCAGTACAGTTGCAGGATACAAAATCGATGTACAAAACTCAGTGGCATTTATATAAACAAATAGCTAACAGTCTGAAAACAAAATCAAGAAGGTAATCCCATTTAGAATAGCTACAAGGAATATGAAATACCTAGGAATCAACTTAACCAAAGAAGTGAAAGATCTATACAAGGAAACTATAGAACACTGATGAAAGAAATTGAAGAGGACACAAAAAAAATGGAAAGATATTCCATGCTCATGGATTGGAAGAATTAATATTATTAAAATGACAACACTACCCAAAGCAATTTACAGATTCAATGCGATCCCTATCAAAATACCAATGACACTCTTCATTGAAATAGAAAAAAAATCCTAAAATTTATATTGAACTGCAAAAGTTCCTGAGTAGCCAAAGCAATCCGGATCATAACGAGCAAAGCTGGAGGGAGGAGGAAAGTTGGCTGACTAGAGACACTGGTCACCAGATCACCTCAGAAAAAAGGAAAGGTTTTAGATGTAAAAACATAGCCCAGGTATAATTCTGAGGGAAAAGTGCCTGAACCTCCCCAGAGATTCCATCGGAAGAAGTTGCTGAGCAGAACAAGAAGAAGCAAGATTTCGGCAGAAATTGACCCCCAAGGAATTTGGAGCTCCATGGAAAGTGTAGGTGGGGATGTTTGTTTTTCCTCCCCTTATCCCTCTGGCAGACTTCAGGCTCCCAAACTGTTGGAGAGCATCTCTACTCTCACGAGCCCAAATGTTGCCAACAGTGAACTGGGAGCTTCTTTGAGAACAGAGCACCAGGCTGCCAGCAGCCTCATGCTCACTTCCCCTCACTGCAGACCCATGCTGAGGCAGTGGGTGCCATACTGCTTTTCCACCCATTGCGTGCCTTTGTCCTCCTCAGGGAGCTTCAGCCCTTCAGTTTTCTTGTCACTGGATCCCACACAAACATTTCCCAATACCTGCCCAGAATGTGGTGGCCACAGGGGCCAGTGGGTCCTGAGGGAACTTTGTGATCCCAGAGATTGGACATTCAGGGTGGGCTGCCTTCAAGGGAAAGGAGAGTGCAGCAAGCCAGGGGGCTCCTCAGGACAAAAGGAACCAGAGTACCTGCTCTCCTCCATTCAGACTCTTCTCCTCTCCACCCCGCCACAGCTGCTGATGTAGCCATGGCAGTTCCCATGCAGGTCAGCATGGGATGGTTTAGCTGGGGCTCTCAGGAGCAGCTGCTACCCTTCTGTTGGCATGCCCACCATGCTCACTGAGAGCGGGGCTCATGCCTTTCCTCTTAAAGACTTGTAGTAGGCAAAGGGATGCTTGGACTGTGAGCTCCCTGTCCGCCATCCCTCCTTGGTGCTGCCCACCTGGCTGCTCTAGCAGAACAGAGCATATCCTGAAGCAGAGGAACATTGAGCCTGCTTGAGCACTCCACAGGCAACTTGGGACCAGCTTGCTTCTCCCTGGCACAGTCCGGGATTGAACTTGGGAGATCAGAGGACAGGCCCACAGGACTCAACTGTGTCACTCAGAGGCACAGAGGAGAGATTTGTGAACTAATAGCTGGAGGTAAAGGAGCTCATGTGGGCAGAACTAAAAGGGGAGTGCTGTGTGAGTCCAAATCACAGTGAATTGTGGAGCTCCCCTCCCCCTAGGAGGGGAAAGCCACATTCTCAGTCCAGAGCAGGATCCTGGGCAGGGAACCTCCCAGCCTGTAGCAACATTGCTGATGAGCTCGGTTAGTTTGGACTATTGCTTGTGGCCAGACAAGGTAAGGAGATCTGCAGGGCAAAGGAAGAGGAAGAAGAGCCATACCAACTCCTGCCTGCCAGACTGTGAATTCCAGACTGCCCCTCCCCCATGAGCAGACTTTTTGGCTTGGTAGGGCCACTTCAGCTCCTCCCTGGTGGCTTTCCCCAGTGGCCTAGGAGCTGACCCTTCACCCCAGATGAGACAGCTCTTGTGCTTGCATTTATGGAGTCTGAACGCATGCTCACCTGACCCAGCCCTATCCAGTCTCACTCCCCCACCATCTGCCTCGATTGTGGTAGAGCACAAGAAGGGATGCCTTAGGAGCTCTACAGCCCTTCCCACCGCCTGGGACATCCAAGTGCTTCTCCTGATCAACTAGAATTAGTCACAAGTCCCAAAAAATACCACTACAGCTGACTCTTTCCTGCAATCACCACCTATTGACAGGTAGGACAACTTATACAGCCCATTACAGCATTCAATCATATAGGGCTTGGCTGACTCTTACCCACCAGCGCCACCCACTGACTTAGATATTAAACTGGGCATCCCAATATAATTTATATTGTTAGGATGACCACAGGGCTAAGGAAAGAGAAATGAGCAAGAGTAGCTATTCACATGTCAGATAAAATAGACTTTGAATCAGCAGTGGTAAAAAAAGGACAAAGACGGTCATTATATAATGATAAAGGGATCAATTCAACAAGAAGATATAACAATCCTAAATATATATGTAACTAACCAGGATCTATCAGATTCATAAAACATATTCTACTAGATCTAAGGAAAGAAATAAACAGCAACATCATAATAGCCAGGGACTTTAACACTCAACCAACAAAACCAGACAGATCATCAGGGCAGAACATCAACAAAAAAGATAGGACTTAAACAGGACTTTAGAACAAATGGACCTAACAGACATTTACAGAACATTCTGCTCAAAAATGGCAGAATATACATTCTTCTCGTCAGCACATGGGACATTTTCTAAGATAGATCACATATTAGGCCACAAAACAAGTCTCAGAAAATTTAGAAAAATAGAAATCATACCATGTATCTTCTCAGATCACAGTAGAATAAAACTAGAAATCAATTCCAAGAGGAACTCTTAACACTACAAAAATACATGGAAATTAAGCAACCTGCTGCTGAATGATTCTCGGGTTAATGATGAAATCAAGATGGAAATAAAAAAGTTTTTCAAATTGAATGACAAAGGTGACACAAGCTGCCAAAATCTATGGGATACAGAGAAAGCAGTGCTGAGGGGCAAGTTCATAGCCTTCAATGCTTACATCAAAAATACAGAATGATCACAAATTGACAATATAATGTTGGAGCTCCAGTGGCACGATCAATTAGCATGTAGTACTTATATAACAACATAATGTCACTCCTCAAGGAAGTGGAGAAAGAAGAACAAACTAAACCCAAAGCTAGCAGAAGAAAAGAAATAACAAAGCTCCGATATTCACTATTCTGATGACGGGCACACTAAAAGCCCTGACTTCAGCATTACACACGGTACTCATGTAACAAAAACACTTGTACCCCCTTGATATTTTGAAATAAAAATATAAAAAATTTAAAAAGACAAAAAATAAATGTTTGCTAAAAAAAAGAAAGCACATACTACAAAGCCATAGTGACAAAATCAGCATGGTAGTGGCATTCAAACAGACACGTAGACTAATGGAACAGAGTAGAGAACCCAGATATAAATCCATACTTTACAGCCATCTCATCATTTTTGACAAAGGTGACAAGAACATATGTTGGGGAAAGGACAGTCTCTTCAATAAATGGTGCTATGAAACTGGATAACCACATGCAGAAGAATGAAACTAGAACCCTATCTCTTACCATATACAAAATGAATTAAAATCAAACTGGATTAAAGACTTAAATCTAAGACATGAAACTATAAAACTAGTGGAAGAAAAAATTGAGGAAATGGTCCAGGACATTGGTATGGACAAAGATTTTTGTGTAAGACCTCAAAAACACAGGTAACCAAAGGAAAAATAGACGAATGGGATTACATCAAGGTAAAAAGTTTCCACACAGTAAAGGAAACAATCAACAAAGTGAAGAGACAACCCACAGAATGGGAAAAAACATTTGCAAACTATTCATCTGACAAGGGATTAATAACCAGAATATGTAAGGAGCTCAAACAACTCAATAGAAAAACAATCCAATTTTAAAAAGGGAAAAATATCTGAACAGACATTTCTCAAAAAAAGATATACAAATGGCCAATAGCTATATGAAAAAACGCTCAACATCACTAATCATCAGAGAAATGCAAATCAAAACCTTGATGAGATATCATCTTACCCCAGTTGAAATGGCTTTTTATAAAAAGACTGGGGATAACACATGCTGGCAAGGATGTGAAGAAAGGAGAACACTGGTACACTGTGGGTGGGAATGTAAATTAGCACAGCCATTATAAAAAACTGTATGGAGGTACCAAAAAAAAAAAACTAAAAATAGAATGAGTATATGATTCAGCAACTCTACTACTGGTTTTATTATCCAAAAGAAAGGAAATCAAGATAATGAAGAAATATCTGTACTCCATGTTTATTGCAACACTATTCACAATAGCCAAAATATGGGATCAACCTAAGTGTCATCATCAGTGGATGAATGGGTAAAGAAAATGTGATGTATATAAACAATAGAATATTTTTCAGCCATAAAAAGGAATGAAATCCTGTCATTTGCAGCAACATGGATAGAAGTGGAGGTTATTATGTTAAGTGAAATAAACTAAGCACAGAAAGACAAATATTGCATGTTTTCATTCATATGTGGGAGCTGAAAAAGTGGCTCTCATAAAGACAGAGAATAGATTGGTGGTTACCAGAGGAGGGGATGGGAAGGGCGTGGATGAAGAGAGGTTGATTAATGGGTACAAATATACAATTCGATAGAAGATAGAAGACCCAGTGTTTGATAAGATCAGTAGGGTGACTATAGTTCACAACAATCTATTGTACATTTCAAAATAGCTAGAAGAGAATAATTTGAATGTTTTTTGCATAAAGAAAAGACATTTAAGGAGATGGATATCCCAATTACACTGATTTGACCTTTACAAGTTATATGACTATATCACATTATCATATGTATCCTGAAAATATATACATCTATTATGTATCAATAAAAATTTTTTAAAGATTTGATAAAATTTTAAGTCGTTATTGATAAAATTTTAAGTCGTTATTAAAGTATAAAAGTAGGAAGTATAAATTTTAGACTCGTAGAGAGAAAAATATTTAATAAAGGGAAAATACAAAAGAAGAAAAGGAACAGTAACAATAACAAAACTCAGATTTTTAAAAAAGAAATAAAGGAGACAAAAAAGGAAAAACCAGAGAAAAAGTTTAAAAGGGTAGAAACAAGTCCAAATATATCAATCATCAAAATAAATGTGAATGAACTACATACCTCTATTAAAAGTCAGATTTGTAAAAAAAAAAATAACCTTATACATTTATTCATTGAAGATAACTCTAAAGCATAAGGTCACAGAAAGGTTGAAATGAAAAGAATGGAACCCATGCATACATGCACCTTGGTTTGTGACAAAGGTGGCACTACAGAGCACTGAGGAAAGTATGGCTTTTGATTGAGTCAACTGGGTTTCCATATAGAAAGAAAAGGATATTTGACCTCTACCATTTACAAAAATCAATTTTAGGTGGAATATAGATTTAAATGTGAAAAATAAAAGAATATGGGTTCAAGGAAATACTGTAGGAAGATGTCTTCATGACCTTGTGACAGAAAGTGAATTTTTAAAATTATTTATTTATAATTTCAGAATATTATGGGGGTACAAACATTTTGGTTACATATAATGCCTTTGCCTTGCCCAAGCCAGAGCTACAAGCATTCCCTTCCCCCATATAGTGCACTCCACACCCATTACTTGTGAGTTTACCCACCTGCACCACCCCCCTCCCCCCGGGCACCCAGTGAATATTGCTTCCATGTGAGCCCCTTAGTGTTGATCAGTTAGTACCAATTTGATGATGAGTACATGTGGTGCTTGTTTTTCCATTCTTGGGATACTTCACTTAGTAGAATGCGTTCCAGCTCTGTCCAGGAGAATACAAGAGGTACTATATCACCATTGTTTCTTAAAGCTGAATAGCACTCCATGGTATACATATACTACATTTTATTAATCCAGTGATGTATTGATGGACACTTGGGTTGTTTCCACATCTTTGCAATTTGTGAATTGTGCTGCCGTAAACATTTGAGTGCAGATGTCTTTATTATAGAATCTTTTTTTTACTTTGGGTAGATGCCTAGTAGTGGGATTGCTGGATCAAATGGTATATCTATGTTTAGTTCTTAGTTACTTTAGTTTTTAGTTACTTTCCACAGGGGTTGTACAAATTTGAAGTCCCACCAGCAGTGTGTGAGTGTTCCTACCTCTCCACGTCCATACGAGCTTTTGTTATTTCGGGACTTTTTGATAAAGGCCATTCTCACTGGAGTTAGGTGATATCTCATTGTGGTTTTGATTTTCATTTCCCTAATGATTAGACACGTTGAGCACTTTTTTATGTTTACTGGCCATTATACTGTCGTCTTCTGAAAAGTTTCGGTTCATGTCTGTTGACCACTTTTTGACAGGGTTGATTTTTTTCTTGTTAATTTTCTTAAGTTCCTCATGACTATACATGCAAAAATCCTCAACAAAATCTTAGCAAACCGAATTCAACAGCACATCAAAAAAAAAGTTCATAAAATATTACTTGAAAAGCTTATCTTTTATGGCTGCAAAATATTCTGTTGTAGGATGTGCCATCAATTATTTAACCGTTCCCACATGAGTATTTTTAAGGCTGATACACACAGCTAAATAATATTCAATAAATGTATACATAAAAGTCTTTCTAATATCATTCTCACAAGCACTGAGTCTCACTTAAAAACAAATATTGCCAATTTAATAGGCAAAAATAGGTCAGAACTCTGTTTTAACAAATATTATTAACAGTAAAGTTGAACAATGACCCAATGTAATTTGTTACATATCTGAAAGGCATGGATATTCCTTGCCTTTCAGAGCCACAGGACTTTTCCATTTCGTGAAGCACCAACAAATTGTTTCCTAGAGAAAAGCCAATCAATAGAGGCTAAAGCACCGTGGGACAGAACGCCAAGCCGCGAGAAGTGGGTACCCCTGGAGCATGGAGAAGAGGAAAGGACACGCAAAGCTGCAGGTGTTGTGGGAAAATGAGAGGAGAGCACCTGGGCTTGTCCTGGGGGGCCGCTGAAGGAAGACACGCTTCCCTTCACCTTCGCGGGGCCGGAAGGGGGCGCGCGCGGCGGCGAGTCCGGCGATTGCGGCGACAGCGGCTGCCGGGCCCGGCAATGGCTCCCTTTGCCCAGGGCAAGAGAGGGGCTGGGCCCTCCGCTCCGCCGCGCCCCGCGCGCGTTTGTGAGCTGGCCCTCGGTCACACTAGGATAGCGGGGCAGGAGGCCCGGGGCCTTCATTCAGTTCCCCAGGAGGGAGATGCGCCGGCCGCCGCGCGCGGGGCGAGAACGCGCGTCTGAGTCCTTGGCTTTCGTACGGGAATCTTCCCGGGAGATTTTACAGTCCGCTCCGGATGTTCGGATTTAATTGGTCGTGGGGACTGTGCGGCCGGGGAGCTAATCCTAACTAGCCGTCAGGATGGAGAACCACTGGTCTGGACTCTGGTCCTCAGAGGTTCCCACGTTAATCAACCTGAGTCCAACTTCGTGGGATAGTCGCGCTCCCAGGTGCTTCTACCGAGCTTTATTGTCCTGCCTGATTTCGAAGTCTGCTAACGGGATGAATAGCAGGCAATTGCCTGATTCGAAGTCTGCTAACGGGATGAATAGCAGGCAATAACAGGCCGGGTGAAAATGGCACGTAGTGACGTGAAGGACCCAGCTTGTCACTGTTCAGCCAATCCCCTCACGGAGTCCGACCTCCTTTGTCTCGGTTACCTTGGGCTATTCTTCAGACACAACGGGTCTCAAATCACAAACTGGGATGAGGGCGACCGACTGAAGGCCAGGAGTGTTAAGTCACGCTCATCTTAGGAAGGTAGCGATTGTGCCAGTGTTTGAAAAGGGATCTCTGAGACCAAGAGAATTTGGAGTTTCCGAGGCTGATCTGCCTTTGCAGTTACTGGGAAGAGTACTGAGAAGTGAGTGCAGGGCGGGGAAGTGTGGTTGTGCTTTGAGAAAGATCCTGGGGCGATCATGACTTCCCTTTGTCTTATCATCCAAACAGTGGGGAAGTCAAAATTACAAGCAGATTCTAATTTACTTCCAGCTTAATATAACTAAAACATGGTATTCATCAGAAAACAGGAAGTATTTGTAGGATATGAGGATGTAATTTAAGAACCCAATATAGAGCTTTTAGAAAGGGGAAATAACAAACTTAAAAAGGATCTTGTTTGGTTTATTAATATCAACATCTAAAATATAACAAAATTGAATAAACCAACATGAATTTTAATGATTGAAATAAAGTATTCTAAATGTCACTTGAATCCATATATCTCTATTGACGAAAAACAGAAACATGAACACATCATTTTCTGCATTTCAAGATTGTATTTTAGAGGTTCTTAGAATGCTAGTTTAACAGGAAACCTCCAATGTGTTATTATCCATAGACTCATCTCTAAGGCTCACCTTCATTTGCAGGGGCCCTTGCTGTCTGCGGGGTAGGAGGCTGGTCCTGGTCCTGCTGACTGCCACCTTGATGAGGAGACACAGACAACCCTCCTTGTTAACAGGATGAGTTGGCTCTCGGATGTTCCCAGCCCTCTTCTCCATAGCCAGCAATTACTCTCAAATTGTTTTTGTGTGTGGACCCACACTACAGTTGCCATCACCATCAAATGCCAATTTTCAATTTAAAGGTGAATAATAAATGCAACTAACTTTCTAAAATTTATGAAAAGCAGTGATACTCCCTTTTATATAATAATTCTAAATGTGTAGACTTTCAGTATGGTATTCTGTGGATTGAATTTGCAGGTTGTCATTTGCCTAATGAGTTGTCAACCTAATAGAACTCAATGACTAACTGGAAATATATATAATTTGCTGGTGTTCCAGAAGTCTCTTTTTAAATTTATATATCTAAATAGAAGGCACTAAAAGCTGCTGCTTAGTATGTCTGCCTTCTTTATTCAGCATAGGAGAGAGAAGAAAAAAGCTTTTTAATCTTAATTTGGCAATTTATATTACCTTTGGTTTTTGGAACAGTTTTTTCTTTTTTCCCCTTTCACTTTTCCTTTCTTTCAGAGAGCTTAAATACTAAGTTTGTGATTTAAATTTCACATTACTTCCTCATACATTCCTCTAAGAAAAATAAATAAACTCCACATTAGAGAGTAGGCTGGGATTTTACCTTTACCTAAGGATTGTCTCAAATTTTATTTATAATTTGAAAATAAGTTTTGAAACATTTTGTCATAGTAACTCCTATAAAATGTTTATTTAATCTATCTTGGAAATTTTCTATTTCTATATCTTTTCCTTACTTACACAATATTGTAAATATAAAATGACACATTTTACTATTCATTTTGACTGATTATGACTAAGAAAGGAGGGGATACTATTTTAAAGTTAACTGCATTCAGGAAAACTCTGCTTTTAAACTATTATGCAACATAAAATATTATATGGTGTATGAATATCAATGTTATTTTAAAATAGTAAAATCCAACTTTTAACTATATACAGTTAATTATTTGTTAGTGAACTGGCAGAAATAAAGATATAGGGCTAGCTTTTCTTCCTCCTAGTGGTTATGTATACAAAACTAAATTTAATATTGACAACAAACAATCCAGAAAGGGAAAATGGTACACATTTGACATAGGTGAAAATTATTTATTCATTTTTATATCTGTAGATGATTTATCATTTTAAGTCACTCCCTTACACTGTCCTATTGGTATATATTCAGTACAAACAAAAATACCAACATCTGTAAAATATAACTGGGAAGGTACATTAGTGAAATACAGTATATATTTCAAAAGCTAACAAATGATTTGCTGGTTACTGGTTTGAAATTATACTTGCCTTATTTGCTCATATAATTTGAGCTCATGGTATAATTATATAGTTCTGTAACAACTTAAAGCATTTAGTATGCTCTAGGGCAGAACTGTTTTAAAAACCATTGGCTTGGATATATATTAACTGTACAATTTTGTTCCATTTTTATGGTCCTGTTAGAAAACTATCATTTTTTTTTCCTGTTGAATTGCAGCACAATTTACTCCCTACGCAAGGAGAGGAAATTGTACCAGTAAAGCACTATGAATAAGAAAGTAGGGGCAGCAGGCTCATCATTACGTTGTCTTCAGTATGGGAACATAGATCAAAGGGAGTATGATCTTCTGCTTTACCAGAAGACTCAACCAATTTTCAGTGCCACCCAAAATATATTCCCACATGTTATCTCAGTCCTATGCTACCACTGATTTTTATTAATCAGTTGATGTTTATTATTTCATATAATTTTAACTAATTTAATAAGGTTCTGTTTTGCATTTTTGTTAGCAAAGATTTATATTTCGCCATTTTGGAAAGTTGTTCGTATTCCCAAGCATACAACTTACTCTGTTAATCTTCTTTGACCACTCACTAAATGGAATTTGGGTACTGACTTATACTTTTACTAAATCTTTATGTATTTTTGGTAAATTTTTAGAACTGTGTTGCAAGTTCTGATTCTTTTTTAAAATGTTTAAGTTTACATACAGTAAAATTTCCTTTAATGATCAGTTCTGTGAATTTTGACAAATACATTATGTCAATCATAATCAGAAAAAATTTTCCATGCTGCCCCTTTATATTCTCACATCCACTCACTCCCATCTTTACACTATTTGCTTTCTGATCCTATAGTTTGGCTTTTTCCAGAATGTTATCTAAATGGAATGCTGCAGTGTACAGCAAAACCTTTTGAGTCTGGCTGCTTTCAGTTAGCACAACGCATTTGAGCTTCATCTATTTGTGTTCATCAATAGTTTATTCCTTTTTATTGCTGAATAATATTCCATTGTATGGATGTACCTGAGTTTATTCATTAACACATGAAGGACATTGGTTTTTTTTTCCAGTTTTTGGCGGTTATGAATAATTATATTTCATTAAAAATTCAAATGTATCATATAAACATTCACCTACAGAGTTATGTGTCAACATAAGTTTTAGTTGCATGGATAAATATCTGGGAGAGGAATGCTGGGTCCTATAGTAGTTATATGTTTATCTTACAAGAAACTACCAAACTGCTTCCCAAACTGGTGTGCCATTTTGCATTCCTTCTAGCCATGTATGAGTTCCAGTTGCTCCAAATGCCCTGATTCTTTTGCTTTCCTTTTGATGTTTTATTAGTGTACATTTAAAAAGCATTTTAAGGCCGGGTGCAGTGACTCATGCCTGTAATCCCAGACTTTGGGAGGCCAAGGCAGGAGGAACACTTGAGTCCAGGAGTGATAGACCAGCTTGGGCAACAGAGCAAGACCCCATCCCTACAAAAAATTTAAAAAATTAGCTAGGTGTGGTAGCGCATGTCTGTAGTCCTAGCTACTTGGGAGGCTGAGGTAGGAGGATTGCTTGAGCCCAGAAGTTTGAGGTTGCAGTTGAGCTATGATGAAACCACTGCATTCTAGACCGGGCAACAGAGTGAGACATTGTTTCAAAAAAATCACATTATGTTAAATTAAATTAAAGAAAAAGCATTTTAAATACCTCTTATCTCTCATATCCATTTAAAAAATATCCATAAATGAGGCCGGGCTCACGCTTGTAATCCTAGCACTCTGGGAGGCCAAGGCGGGCGGATTGTTTGAGCTCAGGAGTTCGAGACCAGCCTGAGCGAGACCCCGTCTCTACTAAAAATAGAAAGAAATGATCTGGATAACTAAAAATATACAGAAAAAATTAGCTGGGCATGGTGGCACATGCCTGTGGTCCCAGCGACTCAGGAGGCTGAGGCAGTAGGATCACTTGAGCCCAGGAGTTTGAGGTTGCTGTGAGCTAGGCTGACGCCATGGCACTCACTCTAGCCAGGGCAACGGAGTGAAACTGTCTCAAAAAAAAAAAAAATATCCATAAATGAATGTGCTGACACTAAAATAAGCTAGTCTGTTTTTCCCTAGCAATATTATTCTTTTAATATTTAATTTTTGCTCAGATAAACTATTAAATAGATACATAGTATGCAGGTGCCAAGCTATTTCTTTACCATACTGATACCCACTTGTCCTAACAGGATGCTTTATGGGTTGCCTTACTTAGCCCATTTCTCAAAAATGTTGCCATTCTTTGGCTTGCTTCTCACTCTGCTCTCTTTCTGGAGTTTCTATTGCTACTTTCTGAGAGCCTTTTGAGCTTCAGGCCATTCATTCTATTGTCTATTGAAAATTTCCATCTGCTTGTTCCTTGGGCACCAGAACTCAACACATCTCTTCAAAACTTCTTCCTCCATTCCCTACCTTAGGCAGTATATGATACCATGTTCTCAGCTGCCCAGGACAGATGGAGAGGAATTATTCATTACTCTTACCTCTAATTTCCCATATCTAAAAGGTCATTTGGTTTTGTCAAAACACTGAATCAATTCTCCCTAAGGTATTGCCATTACCTTAGGTTAGGGCTGGATTGCATTATATCTTCTTGCTCAGAACCAGCCTTCAAGCCTTTCTGTACATTGACAGGCCCAGGGTGATCTTTCAACAAGCAAATCTGAGCTAGTCAAGTCCTAAAGGCTTCAATGGCTCCTCATTAGCAGGAAAGATAATACTCACCCAGATTTGGTCCTTTTTTTTTTTTAAACCTCTCCAGATACCTCTTCTTTACCTGACTTATGTCTGAGTTCATTAATCAGAGTGGCAGATTTTGAATTCTGACTCTCCCACTCACTAGTTTTTGACCTTACACAAATAACACAGCCTCTCTGTATACAACTGGATTCAAAGTTATACAATATGCAAAAATGAAAATATTCATACCACTGTACTGGGAACTTTGGCTCCTAAGCCTTTTAAGATAGAAAACAAATATTGTATGTTTTTATAATAACTATATGTCATTTCTGATTCACTTATACACTGGATCCAGACTGCGTTCATATGAATCTCAGCTCTAATACTTATTAGCTATGTTCTCTTTGGCAAGATACTTAATTCTCTACTTCAATTTCTTTATCTGTAAAATGGGAATA
>NW_012150930.1:885223-890200 GCF_000956105.1 Propithecus coquereli
GGGGAATAAGTTCTTACTTTCCTGCCCATTTGGGTGCCTTTTCAGTGAATCTGGAACCACCCAGTGTTTCCTTTTTATCATAGAAATTAGCTCAATGTGTTGAAACTGGTTTCCTCATCTACACCCTAAGATATCTCAAAGACATTCCTTTGTCCCAAGCACTCTGGCTCTAAAAACAGCCAGGGTGTGCTCCTTCTGCATTAGGGCCTTTTCAGTCTGCCTACCCCTGCCTTTCCAGATACCATACGTGACCCATAGAGACATTCTGACTTTGTTTATGAATACAGATGTTAAATGAGAATCATACCATCACAGATGGACTTTTGTTGAGAAATTATTTTCTCGTATGCACTCAAGCTAATATAATTTCTTGATCAGTTTTCTACACAATGTAGCAAAAACAATTGTACTTTTTCCATCTTCATTTGACTGAAATTTTTTTTTTGGAATCATTTTTCTATGTAAATTATAAAGAAATCGATTCACCAGTTTTTTGTACATATTAAATTCTTCCAATTAGAGTCTTTGTGATTGAGTTCTTCAGGATCAAATTAAAATCTAAATTTTATTACTGCAATTCTTCTATTAAATTTGGTTAACAACTGTATGAAGTTTTACTCTGCTGAATATTTTTATCAAGCCTGGTTTTTCTAGGGTCAATCTTTAATCTTGTGATTCTTCAGCAAATTTTTCTCTAATTTATCATGTACAGTGTTAGCTATTCTGGTTTTATTTATATTTTATTTTATGAATGGAAATTCACTTGCTGGGATTTGGAGAAACAATTATTTGAATTCACATCTTAGCTGAACATGAGAAAATTGTAATTTCCCTCATCAGTTCTCCAGGACTGTCCTTGGGGTCAAAACATCGTTCCTCACTTCCCTTCCAGCTCAACTGCCTTTACATAATTAATTCCTGCTCATACCTCAGATGTCAACTCAAGCATCACTTGCTCAGGGACACCTCTCCTGATCTCGAAACTGGACTAGATCCAGTTTCCCTATTTATGCTTAGATTGCACATTTTTTCTTTTATCACAATAATTTGAGTTTATAATTATATATTTCCATGGGTATTTACTGTCTCTCTCATTCACCTTTGTTCCCTGAAGGCAAGGACTTTGTTTTCTTTGCCTCTGGATCCCTGGCACATAATTAGGTACTCATATTTACTGAAAGAATGATGAAAGGAAAATGGTTATCTTTTATCCCCAGTGCACATATAATGCCTCACCAATATGAGGCATTCATAAGTTGTTTGAATTTCCCCATTGTTATTTCTGGTTTGTTACGGTCTAACAAATGATCAATTATTTTTTTTCTCAATACCAATTTTGAAAATTAACTTTTTAATGCTATATATTTTTAAGTCTTTAATAGCTATGCTACTCTAACAGTCTCCTCTTTCTTTCTCTATAAGGCTGCCATACTGTACAACTCTAGGAAGGTACGCCGTATTCTATGGAGCAGGGAATTATTTGATATAGTTTCACTGAATCCTCACCTCTCTGTGAAAGGAAATAAATTCAGCTATTTCCTAGTTAAAGTGTGTTATAACTACATTTCTAACACCTACCTGTACATCTAAAGCACATGGCATACTTTAAAAACAGAAATGCTTGGGCCTCACCCTAAAATTATTGAATCAGAAAGTATTAAATTTCCCCATGTGACTGCAGAGGGTCAGGAAACACTGGGTTGGAGCATGGGATGAGTGGTTAGCCATTAATCTTGAAAGGCAGGTTAGCAATAGTGCATTAAGGGCCTTATGTTCAATATTAAGGAATTTGGACTTTAATTCTACATATAATGGTAATCATAAAAGGTTTTCACAGGGTAATAAAAATAATCAGATTGATGACACAGGTTAACTTGCCATCAGTGTGGCAAATAGGTAGGCAGGGTGTAGAGCCCCCCTCAAGCGTAGGAAGCTACTACAAGCCAAGGAAAGGATGGTGGGGACTTGAACAAGGATGGCTGCAGTGCAACCAGGGAGGGAGGGAATATGGGAAAGGACTAACAAAACATTTGAAAGACTTCATCAACAGAAGTGTAGGGTGAGAAAAGAGGGAAAAGTTGAAGACCACTCCAAGATTTCCAGGCTAAACAACTGGATGCAATTTGATGATGCCATTAACCACAGAGGGAATACAGTGGAAGGACAGAATGGAACGAGTAGAGGAAACAAATTGTTTCCAGCTATGATGAAACCCAAGTTCTTTGTATACCATTTAGATGGAGTTAGAATAACAGGAACTTGGAAATTAAAATCTAGAGTTCAGAAGAGAAACTGAGGCTGAAATTTTAGGTTTGGGAGTCAACAGGGTATTTACTAACAGTTGAGGACACTGGAATGAATGACACTGAACAGGGAATTGTTTATATAGAATCAAAAGTGCCTAGCACAGAATTAAGGATAAATCAGGCTTTCTTATTAACCTTACTTAACCATATAATCTTAATTTTTTTTTTTTTTTTTGAGACAGAGTCTCGCTCTGTCACCCTGGGTAGAGTGCAGTGGCATCATCATTGCTCACTGCAACCTCAAATTCCTGGGCTCAAGAGATTCTCCTGCCTCAGCCTCCGGAGCAGCTGGGATTACAGGTGGGAGTTATGACACTGGGCTAATTTTTCTATTTTTAGTAGAGATGGGGTCTCGCTCTTGCTCAGGCTGGTCCCGAACTCCTCAACTCAAGCAATCTTCCCACCTCGGCCTCCCAGAGTGCTAGGATTACAGGCATGTGCCACTGCGCTCAGCCCACATAATCTTAATTTTAATAAGGCTTAGACACAACACCCTTAAAAATAAGCAGAAGTTAATGTAAAGAGTAGATAATGATATATAAAAATTACTTGCAATCTGTAGGACAACTTTAAATAGGACTATTACATCTCCAAATTTATCTCAAACTCATCAGTCTATTAATTTGAAATGACAGTAGTTTCTAGTTTATTAAATAGCACATTAATAAAGTTAGCTCCTTATCTATAACAGTACTCCCCTAAATGAAACAACCAGATGTTTGGTAATCTACTTCCTAGAGTGCAAAGGCAATATAAATAAACCACCAAGTCAACTCATAAAAAATACAGCATGTATTTAACAAATGCAACTATAACATACAGAGATTGTCATTTAAAATGTGTGTTTATATATGTGTGTACTTGTGGGCTAGGCAGTTTTGTGTAATATCTCGACTTTAATAATCTAAATTCCTGATTGGGTCTGGAATTATTTCAACAGAAAAAAAGCAAAAAAACAAAACCAAACTTAGGAAAAGCTTCCAGGCTCTGCTACTTCCAGAGAGTGAATGAATTTATCTGGAGTATCTGAAATCTTCATTTTTAAGAGGCACGTAGGTAATTAGGATATAAAGGGTTCAAGAACTATACTTTGAGAAACACTACCTTATACTAGATATACATTTTAACTTTTAAAAACATGTTGAGAAATGTTTATAGATTGCAGAAAACTGTTTTAAATAAGTGTTACATGGTTCAAGTAGAAAATACATTTTTGTTATTCAAATCATGTTGACTTTCAATATATTTAGAAATAACACATGAAGTTATACCAAAGCTACATTTTAATCTCATCACATTCCACTCCAAATTCTTTACCATTTACCAAAAATAACTTTTTATAAAGCTTACTGTTTTTCTAATATTACACAGACTTATCAATCTACAATTTTTTGTGTTTCTCTCAAAAACTAGAATAGCTTATGAGGATATTATATAAAACTAATTGGTATATTACACACCAAACATAAGTACAGATTCTGTACAATGTAATAGTATACATATATATTACAAGAGACTAAATGCCTTGTTAAAAGTAATATTTTAAGAAATCTTTCATGGAAAAAAAACTGCATTACAAAATGTGGTGGCTTGAGTACCAGCTACTTTCCTTTTACGAGTTTCTTTCAGTGGGCATTAACTGTCCATTTAGCTTCATTAACAGTTTCACCACGAGACCAGCCTATAAAGCAAAATATACATCAACAATAAATATGAAACATGTAAGAATGTTTAAACGACATACATGGCAGTGGGCAGTTCCCTATCTATTTGAAAGGGAACTTTCCTATTAGGAGGCAGTTGTTTAAGAAATAGTACAGAGGGAGTATTTACTCAGGCTTTCTGAAGGGACTTGAGAAGCAACCCACTGGATATAACTAGGGACTCAGGCAGGTCAAGAACAGGGAAGGACTTCTTAATGCCTTGGAAGAAGAGACAGGGAATATTGTCCAGAATTAAAAGAAATGACACAAGAAAGAGTTTAATTGTTATAAGACTAAAACAAATTATTCAGGTAAGTTCCTGGCTTTCCTTGCTTAGGAAAGTCCTGCCTTTATGTTTGGTCTTAAGTATTTTAATTTCATACAATATTAGAGACTTTCCTCGAAGTTAAATGGATTATGTCACTTTTAAAAAAAGAAATAACTTTACTAACATAGTAGTTCATTAGAAATTCAAAATAATAGACAAATATTTACCTGTTTTGTATGTACTATAAAGCTCATTTTATTTTCCATACTATGGATCTGAAAACAAGTATCAGCATCTCCTAATTGCCACATAAAGCAACCATACTTAAGACTGATGAGTAAAGCCTGCAATGTAATAGAAAATCATCACATTAAAATACACATTAAAAACACTATTTTTTGTACTAACTTCATTTATCTACTCAGATCTAAACGTAATTATTTTGAATGGAATAATAAAGCCTATTCAAAGTGCCCACACTAACCTCACAGAGCCTGCAGCACAGAACCACACAGATTGGCACTGTCAGAAGTCTGCCTTGAGCAATGATATTCTTTGTATAAGATTGATAAAAATTTTTAAATATGCCCATTCTATCTGTGACTTTCAGGATAATGAAATGTACCACAAGCTTTTACTTTTTGCAGGTTAAAAACTACCTGTTTAATTCACTCAGTACCTTTCTTCCTTTTTTTTTTTT
>NW_012150930.1:890877-898158 GCF_000956105.1 Propithecus coquereli
CCAGCAGTAACTTGCATTGTCTTGCCCTAAGCATATATTTTTTGTGTAGACATATATAAAGTAAGTGTTCACGCCACCCTTTAAAATATATATGTTTAGAAACATTAGCTTTCTATAAGTAGAAATTCTTTAATATTGACAGTAAGTAATAAACCACAGATATGCCAAAAAGATAATGGGTTAAGGCATTTTTAAAGTGAGGTTCTGCAAATGAAAGATTATAATTAATTTACATGAGTATACATTATGTACAATAGAAAACTAATAACATTTTGTTTAAAAATCAGCTATCTACATTCATATTGTAAAATACAACTACACAAAGGATATGCTAAAATAGCTACTTATCAAGGTACAGACTGAAATGCTGAGTCAATATATCATACTACCTTAAACTGCCTATTTTTTGGATCAATCACCTGAAATTTCTTTAATTAAAAGCCAGAAAACAGTCCATTAATATGGCCTCAAAAACAGTTTGATATACAGAAAAAAAATATATCTGTGGTACAGGAACTCTTCAATTATATGGAGGTCAGATTTCCAACAAAAGTACTGAGCCCATAGTTAAAAATAAAAGTTTGGTTGTTAAGGATAATGTGCAGTGAGGAAGGAATTTTTGAGAAACACAAATAATGAAAACAGCTGAATGGAGTGGAAGAGCCAAAGAATCCACATAGTGGTTTTAAGTAATCACTTTGCTTCAGAAGGAAAATGCAGCTCTCATTAGGAGGTAAAACCTACAGTGGGCAAGGTACTTAATGAGGGAAGTCAAAAATCACAAGAGAAATAGTTGAGAGGAGTAGTTGAGGGCAGAAAAGGAAAACCCACAGAAGTCAGAAGTAGCACACAGGTGACCAGCAGACAGAAGAAATAGTGATTTGACAATTGGTAATATAGAATGGTACTATGTGGGTGTTTAAACAACCCAGTTTCACTTCAGAAGTTTCCCTGGTGGTCTTCGTGGTCAGGATTCTGTTCTCTCAGAAGGGCATTAGGATCAACATAAATTGACATCAGCAAAGGACGGTCTATTGCCCAAGTGTGGTAGGTGAAGGTTGAAGACATATTAACAAGTACAATTCGGTTGTGAAGACTGCAACACACTCACTATAGTAAAACACTGTGCTGCAACACAGTGCATTTATCTACTCAATAGTGTTTATATTTTATGTAAGTAGAAAAGTCTCTGATGAGCATATATAATTGGCTGAGCTATGTTTTCTCATGAGCATCTTTGATGATTTCAAAGAGAAACGAGATACAGAAAGTAAAAGTAATTGATACAAAAACACAGCTGTATCCTATGGCTTTTCTTGAGAATTATTCTCTGAGGCTGATATACCCCATGTAGAGTTTAAATGCAACTGGAGGTATTTTTGCAGTTGAATGTGTTTACTTTATTTTAGCAAAGCTTGTCAAATTCAACCCTAGTAGATCTTGGTGAATCTGGGACAACCGAGGACAAGCTGGTTGTTCCAGCTTGATGGCTGGAATATGTAATCATCTTAGAGCTTTCAAAGGTGCCATAAATTTATCAGTGACTTACAGAGCAGAAGGTAATGATTAGATGGACAGAAAATATCTTTACCCTTTGGTTCAATCATCTTTTTATATACCCAAGGATAGCATTTTTATTTATAGTTCTAGAAACTGAATCTCTTATCCTGAAAGAGCACACTATTTAATAATATTACTATCATCCTTCTGCCTGCTACTGCTATCTCATTTATTCAACTCCTGGACCAGAATATTATTCATAATATGAGATGTTATAAAGATATTGATAAATCATCATTTGAATACTATATAAAACTTTGTATTGTTGTCTAAACTTGGAATGCTATCAAAAGTCAAACAAAATACAGCTTAGAGAAATGGCACAGTATTACATCCACAGCCTCACCATCTAGTTCTATGAAAAAGGATTTGTAGATGCTGGTATAAAATGCTCTGAAATAGCAAAGGAAAAATTTCTTGAAATGGTGGGGAGCATTTCTCCTTCATTTCCTTTAGCAAACAGTACAAGAAAAATAGAAAAGTGGTTATAAGCAGAAGAAAGTTGTTCTGAGCTTAAAGACAGGTCTTTTGAAATAACCCAGTGAGACAAAAAAATGAAATAAAAAAGAATGAAGAAAGCCTACATGACATATGGGATACCCATCAAGCAACCAAATGTTAGAATTCTGGAATTTTTAAGAAGGAAAAGACATGGGCATAGGCATAGATATCTACTTAATGAAATAATAATTGAAAACTTCCCAAGTCTTAAGAGATACAGACATCAAGATACATGAAGCTAAAGATCCCTAAACAGATTCAACCTAAAAAGGTCATTTCCAAGGCACACTAACGTCAAAGACAAAAAGAGAATTATAAAAAAAGGAAGAGCATAAAGTCACACATAAGGGAATCCCCATCAGACTAACAGCAGATTTCTCAGAAGAAACCAGGCAGGCCAGGAAAGAATGGGATGAAATATTCAAACTGTTGAAAGGAAAAAAAAAATTGCAGCCAAGAATACTATATGCAGCAAAACTATCCTTCAAAACAAAGGAGAAATGTAAGTCTTTTTAGATAAGCAAAAACCAAGGGAATTCATCACCATTAGAGTGGCCCCAGAAGAAATTATTAAGGGAGTCCTTTTTCTGGAAGTAAAAAGATAACAAAGTATAAAACTCACTGAAAAAGCAGACACACAAAGGAAAAGAGAAAGGAGTCAAAAGTTATCATTACCAACCACCAATGATAAGCAATGATAAGCAATAAGAGGGTAAGAAAGGAGCAAAAGATACATGAAACAACCAGAAAACAATTAATAAAATGACAGGCATAAGACCTCACATATCAATAATAACCTTGAATGTGAATGGATTAAATTCCCCACTTAAAAGATACAGACTGGCTGAACGGATTAGAAACACATGACCCAACTAACATACTGTTGACAAAAAATTCATTTCACCTGTAAAGACACATGTCAGATAAAAGTGAAGGGACTGAAAAGATATTCCACACAAACAGAGATCAAAAGAGAGCAGAAATAGCCATTGGATATTGGATAAAACAGACTTAAAGTTGAAAACTGTAAAAAGAGACAAAAGGGGTCATTATATAATTTGAAAGGGATCAATTCAGCAAGAGGTTATAAAATTTCTAAATACATATCTACCCAACATCTGAGCACCTAGAGAGAGATTCCAATAAAATATAATTGTTGGGGATTTCAACGCCCCACTCTCAGCTTTGGAAAGATCATCTAGGCAGATGATCAACAAAGAAACATTGGAATTAAACTACACTTTAAACCAAATAGATGTAACATATTTACAGAACATTTCATCCATCAGGTGTAGAATACACATTTGTCAATTAACACATGGAACATTCTCCAGGATAGACCATATGTTAGGCCACAAAACAAGTCCCAACTAATTTTTAAAAATCAAAATCATATCAATTATCTTCTCAGACCAAAATCGAATAAAGCCAGAAATCAATAACAAAAGGAATTTTGCAAAATGTACAAATATATGGAAATTAAACAACATGCTCCTGAACAACCATTGGGTTGATGAAGAAATTAAGAAGGATATAAAAAAATTTCTTGAAACAATTGAAAATGAAAACACAACACACAAAAACTTATGGGATATAGCAAAGGCAGTGCTAAGAGGGAAGTTTATAACAATAAATGCCTACATCAAAAAAAAATAGAAAGATCTGAAATAAAGAGCTTAACAATGCACCTCAAGGAACTAGAAAAGCAAGAACAAACCAAACCCTAAATTAGAAGGAAAGAAATAAAAATCAGACCAGAACTAAATGAAATAGAAACTAAAAAAACAAAACAAAACAAAAACAAAGATCAACAAAACAAAAAGTTGGTTTTTTTAAAAGACAAAAATCAATAAACTGTTAGCTACACTAACCAGGAAAAACAGAAGACCCAAATAAATAAAATCTGAAATGAAAAAGGAGATATTGAAACTGATACCACAGAAATACAAAGGATCATTAGAGACTATTATGAATAATTATATGCCAACAAATTGGATAACCTAGAAGAAAAAGATAAATTCCTGGACCCGTACAACCTACTAATACCAAGATTGAACCAGGAAGAACTAGAAAACCTCAACCAACCAATAACAAGTAACAAGATTGAATCAGTAATAAAAAGTCTCTCAACAAAGAAAAGCCCAGGACCAGATGGCTTTACTGCTGAATTCTACCAAACTTATAAAGAAGAGCTAACACCAATTCTTCTCAAACTATTCTAAAAAATTGAAGAGTGAAGAATTCTTCCTAACTCATTCTATAAGGCTATCATTACCCTGATACCAAAAACCAGACAAGAACACAACAAAAAGGGAAAGCAACAGACTAATATCCCTGATGAAGAGAGATGCAAAAATCCTCAACAATATACTAGCAAATTGAATCCATAGCACATCAAAAAAATAATATACTACGAAGTGGGATTTATCCCAGAGATGCAAGGATGGTTCAACATATGCAAATCAATACATGTGATATGTCACATCAACATAATGAAGGACAGAAAACACGATCATTTCAAGAGATGCACGAAAAGCATTTGATAAAATTTAACATCACTTCATAATGAAAACTCTCAACAAATTAGGCATAGAAGGAACATACCTCAATGTAATAAAGGCTATGTATGACAAACCCACAGCTAACATCATACTTAATGGGAAAAAGCTAAAAGTCTTTTCTCTAAGAACTGGAACAAGACAAAAATGCCCACTTTTACCACTCCTATTCAACATAGAATGGAAGTCCTAGCCAGAGCAATCAGGCAAGAGAAAGAAAAAGCATCCAAATTGGAAAAGAGGGAGTCAAACTGTCCCTCTTTGCAAATGACACTATCTTATATATAGAAAAACTTAAATACTCTAACAAAAACTACTATAACTGATAAACAAATTTAGTAAAGTTGCAGGATACAAAATCAACATACGGAAATCAGTAGCATTTCTATACACCAATAATGAACTAGCTGAAAAAGAAATCAGGAAAGCAACCCCAATTACAATAACCACTAAAAAAAAATACCTAGGAATAAATTTAACTAAGGAGGTAAAAGATCTCCATAACAAAAACTACAAAAAACTAATAAAAGAACTTGAAGAAGACACAAACAAATGGAAAGACATTCCATGCTCATGGATTGGAAGAAATAATATTGGTTTTTTTTTTTTTTTTTTGAGACAGAGTCTCACTGTGTTGCCTGGGCTAGAGTGCCGTGGCGTCAGCCTAGCTCACAGCAACCTCAAACTCCTGGGCTCAAGCAATCCTACTGCCTCAGCCTCCCGAGTAGCTGGGACTACAGGCATGCGTCACCATGCCCGGCTGATTTTTTGTATATATTTTTAGCTGTCCAATTAATTTCTTTCTATTTTTGGTAGAGACGGGGTCTCGCTCTTGCTCAGGCTGGTCTCGAACTCCTGAGCTCAAACGATCCGCCCGCCTCGGCCTCCCAGAGTGCTAGGATTACAGGCGTGAGCCACCGCGCCCGGCCTAATTCTTTCTGTCACGTGAGGATACAAAATGTTAGCAGTCTGCAACCCAGAAGGCCCCCATCAGAACCTGACCATGTTAGCGCTTTGATCTCAAACTTCGTGCATCCAGACTGTGAGAAATAAACTTCTTTTATCTATAAGCCAACCAGTCTATGGTACTTTGTAATAGCAGCCTGAGCTAAGATAGGTATATAGTGAAAAGTCTTCCTCCTAACTCCTGTTCCCAGTTTCCTGGTTCCCTTCTCTAAAGGTTTCAAGTATTTTATGCACCCACAAGCAACATGTACTTATGTAAAAATAGTCTTCACTTCCTCCCATTTTTATACAAATGGTGGCACGTTACGTATGTTTCAGCACCTTACTTTTTCACTAAATATATCTTGGAGATGGTTCTACACAAAAATATTCTTTATTCTTTTGCATGGCTGAAAGATATCCCAAAGTAGAAATGTAGTATGTTAACACCCTACAGATAGTCATTTAGTTTTCCCCCTCATTAGTTTCGTATATGCCACTTCTAGATTCTTCACCGTTGTTTTAGATATTATATGATCTAACTGGTGAAAAAGCACTGAAAATGTACCTTAGTTTCCATGTTGAGGAGATGAAGTCCTTTTATATTCACTCCTACATACACAGGGATGACTTTATGATTGCTGGGGCTTGCCTTTGTAAATATCTGTCCTGTGAAAAATGCTGCTCCATATGTAGGAATTTCCCAACAATTCTGTAAGAACATGCGCTGAAGGTGATGCATTTCTTTACTGACACCCTCACTTGTACTAAGATTCTAAAAACAAATATGGTAAAATAAAAATACAAAGAGATTATGAAAGGAGATTGTGAAAGGAGAACACAACTTTGATAATCCATATAGGTCAACTAAACAGTTTCTAAAATCAAGGCTACCCCTACAGAAAAATAAATTTATGGCATATTATATCAAGAGTATTTTTTCTCTTGTGATCTTAATATTAAAAAAAAAATCAGGATCTAAAAATATTGTCTATTCTACTAGGTTTTAAGTGCCTCATGGGTAGTGATATTATATTATGTCAAATTTTCATCTTTAGCCCTTATCACAGCATTCAGCACATAGAAGGTATTCAGCATATAGAAGGTATTCAGGAAAAATATCTTCCTACTTTCAATTTCAGGCATTGTGATCAAGAAGATCCATTTTTAATTTCATGACTATAAATTTATGTTTAAAATATTAATAATACTAACAAAATTTCAACTAGGCTATAAAATGCCTGTTTATTTCTATTAAACAGCTTACCTTGTATTCATGAAGTATTCGATTTGTCCAGTGTGGTGCCTTACTTTTCAGTTTGGTAATAGGTACAATGGATTTTAGATTTTCTTCACTGTAAGCACACATGTCAACATCCTTTAAATAAATCATCTTTAATAGCTAAAGTACAATAATCATTCTGTGACATATGACTTTAAGTAACATAATTTTTAAATTGAAAACTACTATGTTGTAAAATACCAGAGAACTTCAAAAATTTTAAGCAAAAGCCACAATCCTAACACTATCAATTTACAGAAATGTTTCTTCTTTCGATAACCAGGAAATATTTTTGAAAATTGAAAACCACAACAAATTATAGACGTACTCAAATCTCCGTGTTATCTCTGAAAGACTGAACACGAAACTAGCTTTTACGGTGGGATTTTTAAGTGCATCTGCCTTATAAAATTTTTTTACTACATATTCAAGTCA
>NW_012150930.1:898208-900251 GCF_000956105.1 Propithecus coquereli
GGGACTACAGGCATGCGCCACCATGCTCGGCTAATTTTTTCTATATATTTTTAGTTGTCCAATTAATTTCTTTCCATTTTTAGTAGAGACAGGGTCTCGCTCTTGCTCAGGCTGGTTTCGAACTCCTGAGCTCAAACAATCCACCTGCCTCGTCCTCCCAGAGTGCTAGGACTACAGGTGTGAGCCACCAAGCCCAGCCTGAAAGAAATAATATTGTTAAAATGACCATACTACCCAAAGCAACCTACAGATTCAATGCAATCTGTATCAAAATACCAATGACATTCTTCACAGAAGTAGAAAAACAATCCTAAAATTCATGTGGAATTACAAAAGATTCTCAGTAGCCAAAGCAATCTTGTGCATAAGGAACAAAGCCGGAGGCATCACACTACCTGACTTCAAAATATACTACGAAGCTAGAGTAACCAAAATAGCATGATATTGATACAAAAACAGACACATAGATCAACGGAACAGAGAACTCAGAAATAAATCCACGTATTTACAGTCAACTGATTTTTGACAAATGTGCCAAGAATATATATTGGGGAAAGGACACTCTCTTCAATAAATGGTGCTGGGAAAACTGGATATCCATATGTAGCATAATGAAACTAAACCCCTCTCACTCACCATATGCAGAAATCAACTCAAAATGGATTAAAGATTTAAAATAAATCCAAAACTATAAAACTACTAGGAAAAAAAACACAGGGGAAATGTTTCAGGGCATTGGTCTAGGCAAAGATTTTACGGCTAAGACATCAAAAACACAGGCAACAGAAACAAAAATAAACAAATGAGACTATATTAATCTAAAAAGCTTCTGTACAGCAAATGTAACCACCAATAGAGTGAAGAGACAACCTGTAGAATAGGAGAAAATATGTACCAACTAGTCATCTGACAAGGAACTAACATCCACAGTACACAAGGAACTCAAACTCAAAGGCAAAAAAACTCCATGTAACCCCATTACAAAGTAGGCAAAAGATCTGAATAGACATTTCTCAAAAGAAGACATACATATGATAAGCAGTTAGATGAAAACATGCTCAACATCATTAATCAATAAGGAAATGCAAGTCAAAACCCCAATGAGATACCATCTCATCCCAGGCAGAATGGCTATTATCAAAAAAATGAAAAAAGAAAAATGCTGGTGAGGATGTGGAGAAAAGGAAACTTTTATACACTGTTGATGGGAATGTAAATTACTGCAGCCATTATGGAAAACAGTAGTACCGAAGTTTCTCATAAAACTAAAAATAGAACTACCATATGATCCAGCAATCCCATTATTGGGTATTTATCCAAAGGAAAGGAAATCAGTATATCTAAGGGATCCCTGCATCCCCATGTATACTGCAGCACTATGCACAAGAGCAAACATTAGGGGGTTTCCATAGTGTAGCGATTATCATGTTCACCTCACAATAGCAAAGATATGGAATCAACTAAGTGTCCATCAACGGATGAATAGATAAAGAAAATGTGGTATATATACACAGAATACTATTCAGCCATATAAAAAGAATGAAATCCTGTCATTTGCAGCAACATGGATGGAACTGAGGTCACTGTGTTATGTGAAATAAGCCAGGCATAGAAAAACAAGTATTACATGTTCTCTTCTATGTGGGACCAAAAAAAGTTGATCTCAGGGAGGTAGAGAGTAGAATGATGGTTACTAGAAGCTGGGAAAGATTGAGGAGGGTGGATAAAGAGAGGTTGGTTAATCATGTTAAAGGATACAAACATAGACAGAAGGAATAAATTCAAGTATTTGACAGTATAGTAGAGTGACTATAATTTATTATACATTTCAAAATAGCTAGAAGAGGTGAAATGTTCCTAACATAAAGAAATGATAAATGTCTGAGGTGACAGATAGCTAAATATCCTAATATAATCATTACGTATTATAGCACCTATCAAAATATCCCATGTAACCCATACATATGTACAATTATTACATCTCAATAAAAAAGCCATGTAAAAAACAAAAATAATTAACAAACCAAAAAAAGCTTTGAAGGA
>NW_012150930.1:903176-971127 GCF_000956105.1 Propithecus coquereli
GTTATCAGTTTGGCATCAGGAGCTGTATAAAAGCCCTTCAATAAATTATATCTGGCTTCATCAAAGAGAATAAGAATTGCTAATGGGTCTTCAATCTTAGAAAAGAAAGCATAATTTGGTTATTAGGCTATAATTTCCTTTTACAAACATAATACAACTTGTCACTGTATAATATGGGAAAAGGAAAAGCTATTAATTTGTTATTGCTTTAGAACAGAGGTTGGCAAATTTTTTTTTTTAAGAGTCAGAGAGTAATATTTTAAGCTTTGTAAACCACGTAATACCTGCAATTGTGGCACAAAAGCAGCCACAGGCAATATATCGACAATCAACAAATAGGTATGGTAATGTTCTAATAAAACTTATGTACAGATACTAAAATTCACAAGATTTTTACAACACGAAATATTGTTCTTTTGGTTATTTTTAACCATTGAAAAATATAAAAATCCAGCTGTGGATATACAAAAATAGGCAGCAGGCAGGATATGGCCATAGACTACAGTTTGCTAACCCCTGATTTACTGTCTAATAATATTTTCATCAGTTTATGAATATGGATAATTTCTAGCATAATTGTATCTAAATCTCCATATTTCTGAAACATTTTTCTATTACCTATGCTTCATATAATGTAGTAGTTAACTTCAAAGGAGATAAAAGGAAGTGTGTTAATTCCCAGAAGGACAAATGTAGTTTATAAAGGCTTGCTTTAAAACATTTTAAAATTTTATTTGACTATAAGACTTTGCACTTTCAAATAACATTAAAAGAGAGTAGATTTTTTTAAGTTTTAAAAACTTTAGTTTCACTTTATCCAATAAGATTAATAAAGATTGAGAAATGTTAGCCTACAGAGTATTATTTCTACTTTGAAATAATCCCATTTATAAAGTTTCTGAATGAATAAAGTATTTCGAAATGTAATTCACAATGACTCCACATGCTTATGGTAAAAATGATTTTTGTCATATAACTAATTCTATTTTTCCATCTTATAATATTCTATTACAATTTTAAAAAAATGAAACAGAATTTCATGGAAAAGAAAGAGACTAAAGATAGCATTGACTAGATTCCCTTGACTAGATTCCAAGGTTGGGAGCTATAAAAAACTTTTAATAGGAAAAATCTGAGTTTGGAACAGATATTAGATGTTATTTATAGAAATACTAATTTTATTAGGTTGAAAATGATATTGTGGTATGTAGACATGTCCTTATTCTTAGAAGATGCATGTCAATATATGTGGAGATGAAGTGCCATGGTATCTGCAACTACTTAAAAATGGTTCACAAAGGAAAAAAGAAAAGATCAAGCAAATATAGCAAAATATTAACTAGTGAATCCAATGAATGACATATGGTATAAATTGTAATACTTTTTCAACTTTCCCATGGTTTTTAAAATATCTCAAAATAAAATGTTGAAGAAAAAGACTGAATGGAAGCATATCTTTGTAATAAAAATTGACTTAGTAAATTTGAAGAGTTTGAGTAGATAGTAACAGTTACAATTCCAAATAGTATATTCAACGAATCTTAGCCAACAATGAATCAGGCTGTTTTCATCCGAAAAGAATGATGCCAACCACTAAGTACAATTCTTCTATTTATCAGATGGTAGAAATAGCAATTTCTTATTATATAATGAGTGAAAGAATACAACTACTGTACCAGATTATCATGATATTCTGATTTAACTTAAGAATTTACTAAGCCTTGCTTCCTTTTTACTTGAATCCACTTTATTTTATAAGTACAATTATGCAATTTATCTATCATCCAAGTATTATCATTGCAGCTACCAGCCAACTTTTAAAGTATTACTTGGATGGAGAAGGAAGATAGACTGAGTATACTCAGATTACGTGCAGATCTTACAGGCCTAATACATTTTTTTAAAACTGCAGTAAAATAAATATAACGTAAAATTTATGATTTTAACTACTTTTAAGTGTATAATTCAGTGGTATTAATTACGTTCACAATGTTGTGCTACCGTCATCACTATTTCCACAACTCACCACAAACTCTGTAACCATTAAGAATAACTCCTCATTCCTACCCCTTCACCCAACACCCCTGGTAACCTCTAGTCTACTTTTTGTCCTTTTGAATTTACCTATTCTAGATTGCTTAATATATGCAGAATCATACAATATTTGTCCTTTTGTGTCTGGCTTATTTCATTTAATAATGTTTAGTTATTAATTATTAATAATTAAACATAATCAATTAATGTGTTTTCAAGGTTCATCTTTATTGTACCATAACTTCATTCCTTTTTATGAGTGAATAATATTCCATTATATATATACATATATATATATATATATGTACTACATTTTGTTCATCCATTCATTTGTTGATTTAGGTTGTTTCCACCTTTTTGGCTATTATAAATAACAGTGAAGTGACATACAAGTATCTGTTTAAGTTCCAGTTTTCAATTCTTTCAAGCATATACTTAGGAGTGGAATTGCTGGATTGTATGGTAATTCTATGCTTAGATTTTTGAAGAACCACCAAACTGTTTTCCACAGCAGCTGTATCATTTCACATTCCCAACTGCAGTGTACCAGGGCTCCAGTTTCTCTAAATCTTCACTAACATTTGTTATTTTCCATTTTGTTTGTTTTTTATAGCCATCCTAGTGGGTGTAGTTTTGATTTGCTTTTTCCTAATGACTAATGATGTTGAGCATCTTTTCATGTGCTGGTAGTGCACTTGTGTAAGTTCACTGGAGAAATGTTATTCAAGTTTTCTGACCATTTTTTAATTGGGTTGTCTTTGTATTGTTGAGTTGTAGGAGTTCTTTATATATTTTGGATAGTAAGCCCTTATCAGACTATGATTTATAAATATTTTCTTCAATTCTATAAGTAGTCTTAATAATGTCTTTTCATGCAAAAACGTTTTAAATTTTAATGAAGTCCAACTTACCTATTATTTTTCTTGTTGCTCATGATTTTAATATCATTATCTAAGAATCCACTATCAAATCCAAGGTCATGAAGATTTACCCCTATGTTTTTCTCCTACATGTTTTACGGTTTTAGCTTTTATATTTAGGTCACTGATAACATTTTGAATTAACTTTTGTATATGGTGTGAGATTGGGGTCCAATCTCATACTTTTGCAATGTGAAAAGCAGTTGTCCCTATACCATCTGTTGAAGAGACTATTCTTTCTCCTTTAGATGGATTTGGCACCCTTGTCAAAATCAATTGGCTATCGATGTATGGTTTTATTTCTGAACTCTCAGTTTTATTACATTGGTCTATATGTTTATCCTTATACGTATGTCACAATGTTTTGATAACTGTAGTTTTGTACTATGTTTTGAAATTGGGAAATGTGAATCCCTCAACTTTACCATTCTTTCTTCAAGATTGTTTTGACTATTTGAGGCCCTTTGCAACCACATATGAATTTGAGGACTTTTTCATATCTGCAAAAAAGTCTGCTGACATTTTGTTAGGGATTGCACTGAATATGTAGATCATTTTGCAAGTACTGACATCTTAAAATTATTAAATATTCCTATCCTTGAACATGGGGATGGATTTCCTGTTATTTAGGTCTTAATTTTTCAGCAATGTCTTGTACTTGTTAGTGTACAAGTCTTGAATTTCTTTTGTTAAATTTATTCCTGGGTATTTTACTCTATTAGATGATATTTTAATAGATATCTTAATTTCCTTTTTGGATTATTCACAGCTGGTGTATAGCAATGCAAATGATTTTTGTGTGTGGAGGTTTTATCCTAAAACTTTGCTGAATTAATTTATTAGTTCTAGTACCTTTCTTGTGAATTCTTTGGGATTTCCTATGTACAGGATCATGTCATTTGTAAATAGAGATAGGTTTATTTTTTCCTTTCCAATTTAGATGGCTTTAATTTCTTTTTCTTGTCTAACTGCTCTGGCGACAACTTCTAGTACAATGTTAAACAGCAGTGGTGAGAGTGGGCATCCTTATTTTGTACCTGATCTTAGGAGGAAAGTTTTCAATTTTCACCAATGAGTATGATCTTAGCTGTGGGTTTTCATAAACGTTTTTTATTATGTGAGGAAGTTCCCACCTAATTCTAGTTTCTGAGAGTATTTTTTTTTTTCTTTTCTCATAAATGAGTGTTGGATTTTGTCAAATGACTTTTCTGTATCAATTGAGATTATCACGTGGGTTCTCTCCCCACTTCATTCTGTTAATGTGATTCTATTTTTAACAAATAATCAAGACCTTACTTTTTGGTAAATTCACACAAATATTTATGTAAATCCTGGTATCTTTGGCTGAGAAGACTAAATCTTTCTTTAGCTTGATAATAGGGATAATGAACAGTTATATATAAAACATTTATGAAATTTGGACACGGCTGTTGAAATTTTCATGTGCTGAAATTTGCCTATGTTTAATAGTCTCCTGGATAAATAATCATGAAATGCATTGTAATTTTTTCTTCATCAATGTGGTGAGACCTTGGAACAATTTTTTTTTTTTTTTCAATTTTCACAGCTACCATTGTGTTAGATTATCATACCTCATTTAAGTTGTTATAATCTCTCCTTTAGATTTCTCCCTTGTCTGTTCATCCTTCCTATGGCATTATCTCACCTCTGCCCTAAAATTTATAGTAGTTCAAATCCAAACATACTTTTCTGGAACAGACCTTCTTATCAAATGTAAATTTTATTCTCATTTTTTACTATCTATAAAGTTCTCTGCTTGAGTCAAGAACAGTTACCTACTGAGTGCTGAGAATATTTTTCATATGTCCCCTTTGCAAATATCATCTTCTCTACCCAGAATGTTTTTTCTGCTCTATCCCACATAATGTATCTCTTTCTTCCTTTGAAATTTACACAACTAATTAGCCCTTTATTAAGTTTATCCTTGACATTGTACTTTCTTTCTAACTATTCTAAAAAAAATATTTTTTCTGTATAATTTTCTCCCCCATCTAATCGCTAATTTTCTTTAGAATAACTTCCCTATTTCTTCTGTATTCTTAAGACAATGGGAGTGGAAATTAAAAAAACCAACCAAGGGCTTTGTAAGTAGACTAACTGAAACTCTACCACTCAACAGGGATGTGAGGATTGAACAGAAAAACAGGTAAAACCTCCTGGTATAGAAACATTACAATTTCTGCCTCTAGTGCCTACAATAGAAACGCAATAGGTTCTGTGTATTTAAATAACTGTAAATAAGATTTCCAAGCAAACCTTTTTTTCAACTTCCAAAGGAAGTCTCACATCTCTTCTCAGGAAAAGCTGGGGTGTTTCCCTTTGGGGATCCAAATTAGTCAATTCAGCAAGTATTTCTGGCCAGTCACGAACATGTTGCAAGGGTTTATGATATGGTTTGAGTTGAAGGCCTAAAAAACATCTTTTCTTTTATAAATGATAATATAAAAAAATCAATTATATCAATACATAGAAACTTTGTATTAAACTATCTGCACTTAAGTGCTTAATATTCACAAATTAAAGGTCTAAATTTAACTAAATATTTATTTTAATCAGTATTACTACCCAATTTGTAGTTTACTGCTTGTTTTTAAGAACACAAGAATTACAAGAAAATTCTTAAAGAAAATGTATATAAAATCCTTAATTCCATTATAGCCTATTTTTGATGACATAATAAGTAGAATTTTGTGTTAAAAAGATACAATTAAACAATTAAATAACCAGTTACATCAATCAATTAAGTTCTTTATGCATTTGCAATACTTTGAGGGACAAGTCTATTATGGCATTATGCTGATTTTATATAAAAATGTTGATTTTAAATAGAAAACTAAGAAAAAAGAACACCTGTATTATTTTGAGGTGAGCACTGAAAATAAAGCCAAGTTGTATGAGCAGAACATTTAATGGTACTCAAATCAAACGCCATTGCCAGAGAAGAAAAATGTTGGTTTTTACTACTTAAAAAATGCTTTGAATGAAGGAAGGAATGGCGGCCCAGGGGCTTACCTGTTTCAGCAGTTTGAACACTAATAATTTATATGAAAGAGAAGAACATTGTATTATTTCAAAATTTAAAAGTCAGGAATAAACATATGCTATACGTACGTTTACTAACCCACTCCCAAAAAGGAATAGTGAGGGTCACACAACAGAATAAAAACTTTCTTACTGAGGTTTTCTGAACAAATCCAAATAGTGAAATATTGCTGTGTTTCTTGAGAAAGACGCATTCCTTCCATTATCTGCTGCACTGTGGTATTATTTCCATGCTTCAATTCAACAGAACGGTATGATCCATCCATTCTGTATATTCGAACCTTTTCATACTAGGAAAGGAATGACAATAAATTATGCAACCTGCTTAAAAATTACATATCAGAGTCCAACAAGATCAATTTCATATGCTTTATTATAGATTTCTGACTTGTAAAATATCAGAAAAACTGCTTCAAGTGAGATTCTGTTGGCAATATTAAAAACATTTTACTCCACTATTTAAGTTTTCTTCCTCTGGATGGTTCACAGTCAAATGAGTTTGGGAAACTCAAGAAAATGGTTTTTTAAAAAATACTAAATTTCAAATTCTTCTGAAAGGATGTTTTAGAGCCTTTCATGTACAATGTGAATATCATAGGAGAGGACCAGCATTAGTTAAGTACTTCATGAGTCTAGTGGGTCACAAATCATACTATAGAAATATGCACCAGCAATAACTTGTCCTAAGAGGAATTTGTAATGAAGACTTTGCAGAGAAGTTACCAAACAATGAACTTTGGGCCAGTTCCCTTCCTCCAATTCAGAAAATCCTAGAGACTAGTGTCATTCTTAATAGATTTTTATTGTTATCAGAAGCAAATGATGCCTCCAAGTAACTTCCAGGCCAGTTCATTTTGATTAAAAGTACCCGATTCCTCTTATCTTATGCATTCACAAGATAAAAATTATGCCAGGGATAAAAATGCGTTAAAACTATACATTAGAAAATAAATTGAAATGAAGTATAACATACGGATGCCTGTACTACTTTATCTATTTCCTTGACTCTGTTTCCTGCTCTTGGAATAGTGTTTTGACAAAGTGTGTATGAGTGTGTGGTATGTGTGCAATATTCCTTAAAGGCAGAGATCATATATGTTCCTTATCGCTTTCAGCATCTTATGATATTAAATTCAGAGCAACTCAACAAATACTTATTGTCTAATTGATGGTTAAAGCCAGGAAAGGCTTAGGTATATGGGCTGTATGTGTTGGTATAAAGTCTTTTATCCCTTATCTGTTGGTATAGATCTTTTGATCTGGTTTCCAAGTTTTCAAACAGTTTTTAGATTAATCACAGCTGGGAGTGGTGTCACATGCCTATTATTCCAGCTCCTTGGGAGGCTGGAGTGGGAAGATCACTTGAGCAGGTGTTCCAGGCTACGGTACACTACGACAGCACCTGTGAATAGCCACTGCACTTCAGCCTGGGCAACACAGTGAGACCTTGTCTCAAAAAAGAAAAAATTAAATTAATGTTAGTTTTATCATCACTATAACTTTTAGGCATAACTGAGCTTCTTCTAATTGTTAATTCTTTTCTATCTTAATGTCATGGCTAATTATAAATTAAACTTTGCTCTTTCTAATACGATATCCTTTTAACAGCTATGTGTGCCCAGCATTAGATTTGTGAGTTTATTTCAGGCATAATTAGATGAAAAGGCTAGTTGGATTAGCAGAATAGAAGAGTTAGGAAATCACCTATTTTATTTTTGTGAGGAGGAAAATGAGTCTGTTATACAAAAATTAACTTGCTGAGAGCAAATTAAGGAATAATGTGCAATACTTTCACCTAAAAATATAAAATGTTGCCTAAAAGGCCTCAGGAGAGGGAAATGCTCCAATGAATAGATTAAAATTGTGTGTAATTAGCACATCGAATATAGAGATCATGCAACTGGAAATTAGATTAATTTTAAGTGTTTTGGAAGTTTTATTGATTTATTTTTGCAAGTTTTATTTTATTACGCACGAATAGGTATCTGACTATGAGGGATGATAACAAGTTTAATATCTATGAAATCTAACAATGAAGTTTATAGCAGTAAAGGAGTCAGCCATTCATTCATCTTTCCAATCTTACCATTGATCCTTAAATTACCTATGAATGTAAATATTATGCTTGGCTCTAACAATTTATGAAGATAATTCTTACTGGCTTGTTAATGGCTTCCTTCAACAATTTTGCAGCTTCTTCCCAATTATTTTGTTTGTTTTCTTCACAAATGTTTAATGGAGATCTTCCTTGTTGATCTGTTATATGCTAGAAGTAGGAGGCGGCGAGGGAGGAAAAAAGGCATTACAAATATATGGTATTCTAAGGGAAAGATGTCATTCAACTAATCAAAGTTTCATGAAAAATAGACTCTTGTCAAGTGTTAACCATACTTAGTACATACTATACTTAAAATAAACAAAAATTGCCAAAGATAAACTACTCAAAGCAATAATGAGATTGTTTTTTAAAAGTTCTGATATAGATATAGCAATGGTATTAATACTATTATTTCCTTTTATGAAATACTTTTTACTACAAATTCTAGAAAATGGGTGGAAAACTTTTTCCTTTTTCAAGATATTTTTGGGGAAATAGAATATGAAATGATCCCCCCTCCTCACTACTGCACTTGACTAGTCTTAAAAAAAAAAAAAGAATGTAAAATGAAAGGAAGTTAAATTTTATGTACCTTCTGGAGATGGATAGTGGTGATGGTTGCACAATAATGTGAATTTACTTAATGCCAATGAACTGTACATCTACAAATGGTTAAAATGGTAATTTTTGTGTGAGGTATATTTTACTACAAGATTTTTTTTTAAAATTTATGTTCAAAAGTACAACTCTTACATATTACTTATTCTGTAAGGCAATTGAATTTATTTTTATTTTTCAGCTGACCTGTCAAATGTACAATTGAACATTTTAGTGTCATTAAAATAGCATTACTTATTATTCACTGCTTGAACATTAAAAAAAAAAAAACCCTGGAAAATACTTACTCTGTCAACTTCTGGATGGTTTAGAAGAATCTGTACTATTTCAGCATGTCCTCCTCCAGCAGCAAAATGAAGTGGAGAACTAAGTTGTCCATTTAAAAGGTTTGGATTGCACTTTCCTTTCTCTAACAATATGCGAGTAGCCTCGACTTTTCCATACCTATTAAAAAAAACAATAAAACTTACCCAAAAAAGTCATCTGAAATATTTTAAAAAATCCAAAATCTGGATGCTATCTCAAAGAAATCTAAGATTTTTCTAGGACAGAAAGCAAGGGATTATTAAGACATCCACATAGATGCTTTCAGTGATTAGGGACTTCTTATGAGTTATTCTCATCAAATTCAACTGTTTCTATTTCTGATCAAGTGGAAGAAAATATAATCTCAAATCTAGATAGAGAAGGAGGGATGGGGGGCAAGGGCAACATACATAACCTAAACATCTGTACCCCCATAATATGCTGAAATAAAAAAAAAAATCTAGACAGAGAAGATGACAGAGAAACACATCACATAAAGTAGAAAAGTTATAAATTAAAGAGATACAATTTTTACTCAAAACCAGGTTCATAATCAGAAAGTAACTCATAAGAAAGTTAGTAAGAATGTTTTTCACTTAGGTCTATAATTTACAAAACAGGCCCAAAGACATACTGCTATGTGTATATATATATTGTATATCAGACAAAGTGGGAGACACAAAGATATATGAGATACATGGTCTCTGCTCTGAAAGGTTTACACTGTAATCAGAGAGGCAAAATATAAACATGAGATAAGTTACATAACAATGTAAAATTAAAGTACTGTAATGGTTTAGGATAACAATAACAAAATAAGATACTTCATATTTGTGAAATCAAAATAGCACATAATTCATGCTTTAAAAAATATCAGAAGAGAGAGAAGTGACTCTAGGATAGTCCTGAAAAGTGTTTTGATAAAAGAACAATTCAAACTGGATTTTTAAATAGGAAAGAACTGAAGAGATGTTGAACAGAGGTAAAATATTTTAGGTAGAGGGAAAAGGAGTGAGCAAAGCAAGGTCTCAGAAGAGTAAAAAGCGTGTGTCAGACATAGTGAGTCAACCATGTGGTTAAGAGCCAAAGACTTAGGTAAGCCCGCAATCTGAAGAAACAGTGGAAAGTAATTCATTGTCTGGAAATAAGGAGGGAAACTTGGTTTTAGATATGGTGCACTGAGGGGAAAACAGCACATCTTTAGAACAGATCTGATTTGCCCTCAAATTTTCCTCTCTTTCCCTTTACGTATACTATGGTTTTCCTATATCCCAAACCACCCATTTGCATCCTACCCCCTTTTATTTAGGTGATTTTTGACTCATGTTCTTTGCTCATTTTGTTCAGGTTAAATTCCACATGCCTCTGAAACAGTTTAAGATCTACCTCCTCTATATTTCTACTATGTTTTAATATTTTATTTTTGTTTCTTCTTTAAGACTTATTTCATTTTTTGCCTAATTTCATCCTTGTTTATGTACATCTCTTCTCTATCGGCCTGCAAGTTCCTGAAGGGTAGGGACGGTGTCTTCTACATCCTCCAAAGTGCCTTATGCACAGAAGATAAATGACTAAACTGTTTAACAGGCAACTGAAAATGAAGGATTGGTACTTAGGTGAAAGGCAAAAGCTTAGAATATCTATCTGAGAATACATAAAATCATCTAACCGAAAGTATTACTGTTAAGGCTGGGAGAATGGATGAAATCTTTCTGTAACAGAATTTAGAGAAAGATGATCATCTTAGAACAATGAAATCCATCTTGAAAAACACCCTTTCAAGAAAAGATAGTGGCCGGGTGCGGTGGCTCACGCCTGTAATCCTAGCTCTCTGGGAGGCTGAGGCGGGCTTGTTTGAGCTCAGGAGTTCGAAACCAGCCTGAGCAAGAGCGAGACCCCCGTCTCTACTAAAAATAGAAAGAAATTAATTGGACAACTAAAAAATACATAAAAAAAAAAAAAAATTAGCCGGGCATGGTGGCACATACCTGTAGTCCCAGCTACTCGGGAGGCTGAGGCAGAAGGATTGCTTGAGCCCAGGAGTTTGAGGTTGCTGTGAGGTAGGCTGATGCCACGGCACTCTAGCCCGGGCAACACAGTGAGACTCTTGTCTCAAAAAAAAAAAAAAAAGAAAAGATAGTGGGGGAGCAATTCAAGAAGTAAAAAAGTACAGTTAATACAAACATTCATTTTGTGTGATGATTTAAAGTTTCCCAGATATTCTTACCACTCAGTTTAAGAAAAAAGGGAAAAAAAAAAAGAAAAGAAAATTTCCAGGTACTTTTTTTTTTTTTAAAGAGACAGAGTTTAACTCTATCATCCACACTAGAATGCAGTGGTATGATCACAGCTCACCGCAACCTCAAACTCTCAGGCTCAAGCAATCCTCCTGGTTCAGCCTCCCAAGTAGCTAGGACTACAGATGTGCACCACCATGTCCAGCTCATTTTTCTATTTTTTGTAGAGATGAGGTCTTGCTATGTTGCACAGGCTAGTCTTGAACTCCTGGCCTCAAGTGATCCTCCTGTCTCAGTCTCACAAAGTGCTGCGATTACAGGTGTGAGCCACTGTACCCAGCCCCAGGTACTTTCTTATATAATTACTTAATATAATCTTCACAGTAACCTATGAGGTGGGCAGAGGTATTTTTATTGCACAGATGAGAAAAATGTAGCTTGACCCAGTTTAAGTAACTTGCCCTAGGTCTCACTGTTACTAGCCAGAATTAGAATCTGGTTTTGTGAATCTTAGTACAATAGCTTCCACACTATGCCACATGCTTGGATCACAGGATGGAGGCCAGTATTTCAATAATAATAATGATAAGGTAACAATAGTATCTTGCATTTGCACTGACCTTCATTATAACTCCATTAAGACCTTTCAACTCCAAGGGTGATCAATAGTATTAAGTGCTGCAGAGCAGGGAAAGAGATTAAAAACTCAGAAAAGGTTAAGAAGATTTATGAAGAGTTAAAAAGAGAAGGCAGATTGTAGCCCACTCACCTTTGAAGTTTAGCTATGAAAGGAAGGAAACAGGATAGTAGCTAGAGGAAGCAGCAGGTTCAAATTAAGATTCCTTTCAAGGAGGGAGAGAACCATGCATGTATAAAGACAAGAAGAAAGAAAGTGTGGAAAAGGAAAGAGTGAATTTAATGGGGAACAGGAAGGATTTTTACATATACACCCTATGATACAGGAGAGAGATGGGAACAAAAATTAATTAGCAATGGAAAAGGACATTTCTGATGACTTCGATTTTTTTTGAAAATACGGGGTAAAGACAGTAGAGGGGGTTATGAAAGTAGAAAAATAAAGTAATGGAAATTTACATATTTATGAGTTGAAAGGTGTAGAATAGCTTGTAGGGTAGGACTAACAGGCTGACAGAATGAGTAAAATAAAAAAAGTATAGACAACTAAGCTATAGTGAAGGCCCAAATGTAATCAGAGAGAATAATTTGTAGGGAGCCAAATCATCACAGTTTTAAAAACACTCTCTAGTAATGATCGAAGCCTAAAAGTACTATCAGAGAAAGAAGACACTGATTTGATTCAAAATAGAGGGACTAGCATAGGGGAACAGGAAAGATAAAGAGGTGAGAGAATATGGGATGTCAGTGAGACATTTTCTGAGTGGCTGACAAGTTTTCCATGTGGGGTAAAAACCAACTTAAATAGTTTAGGAAAATGGTGATTCTAGAAAGTATAGTTTTTAGGTGTCTGGTTACCAAATTGGAAATGTTAAAAACTTAGAGAAATCCTAGGAGTGATCTAATTCAATAGTCCTCAAAAAGTGATCCAGAAACTCATGAAGAGCCTTGACACTTTTTTAGGGTTTCCTCCAATTAAACATATTTTCAAAATAATACTAAGATATTATTTATTCTTTTCACTCTCACTTTCTTGTAAGTGTAGTGTTTTCTAAAAGCTATGTGATGTGATATTGCAACAGACGGAAGGCAGAAGCAGATGTGAGAAACCAGCTATCTTCTATTAAGCTAGACATTTGTATGAATGTAAAACAATGTCATTCTTCTCATTAATTTTATTTTAGAAAATATGGTGTCTTTTCATATAATTATGTTATGTTAATATACATGTTTAGTGTTCTTTTTAAGCTCTTTGGGATCTTGTATTAATAACTATTAAGAGTAAAAGGGGGTACTGAGATCACAAAGTTTAAGAACCATTGATCTAATCAAAACTCCCATTTTAAAGATGAGAAAACAGACCCAGAAGGGTAAAACATCTTGTCTAACCTTGTAAGATAGGACCAAACTCCAGTTTCCTGAGTGCAACAGCCCAGTGTCCTCTCCTAAATCCTCGTACCAATTAATGAAAAAGAATACATTTCCAAGATAAAGTAATTTAAGCTCTTTGCGAAATAGTTAAATCATTCTTTATTCAAATTCCCATCAAGCAAATGATGCACCTGATTAAAAGTATTGCAAGATGACCCATACTACTCCTGTTGTATTAAACTTGATTATTTCCAACTGACAGAAAATTAATTTTATCAACGGATAAAATTTTTTTCCTTGGTATACTCAAGTAACAAAAATTGGCTATTAAAAATATTACAAATTAATGAATTTTAGATGAAGGCATCAAGATCTTCGCATTTTTACAATACTTACTCATAAAAGCCAACATTTATTGAGAGCTTATGTGCTCTCAAAGTACCCTATTTGTATCTTGTCTTTTAATCTTAGAGAAGGTACCATTTGTAAGACTATCTTGTATATAAGGAAATAGACCCTTAGAGACATTAAGTAACTTGCCATACTTTGACAAAGGTCATTGACAAAGGTCATCCTTTCAGGAACTAACAGTTGGAACTGAAACCTAGGTACATTCCAAAGCACATTATATGCTATACCATACTTTCGTTTTTATGTAATAGGTAGTTGAAAACATCATTCTTTTATTAGAGAAGAAAATAACCCCCGCCACAAAAAAGGACAACAATATAGTCAAATATAAATTTGGGATTCTTAAACTAAAAAATTTACTGCCTTTGTCTTTCCCAATTCTATAGTATACTTTCTTGGGATTTGAGCTATATTCTCTACTTCTTTTTGTTTAGTTCTTTTCGTTAGCACATGGTAAAGCATGTGATTTCTTTAGTATTGTTTCTGCTACTAGTATTTACTGATAATCTGAAGAAACAACTATTAGTTCAGTTAAAGACAATTTAGGGTAACTCTTTCTAAATATGAATATAAAAATTCCCTGTAATGGGAAATATAACAGCATATTTGTTGAATAAAAGTACGTATTTTTAAGGAAACAGAAAAAAAATATATATAAAAAGCAACTATATTTAGCTACTTGATCACAAATATTAGAATCACAGCAATCAAAAGATTTTGAGTTGGAAAGAACTCTAGAAATCATCCAATTATTGCATTTTACATACAGATAAATAAACTGAGATGCAGAGAAGTACCTTGCTCAATGTGACACAGCTAAGGCACTGAGGACATTTTGCCAGCAGTAAATAATGTGGTACTTCTTATATTAGCCAAGGAAGTTCACTTTAAACAATAAGTCAAAAGCAACTTTCCCATAGAAACAATGGTAAAAAACTTCATTATGTCCTTTCTAGAGGATGGGCTAAGCAAATAGTTAACTGCCACTCTGAACACTAATTTAGCCCAGCTGAGGGAGAAATTTACGTGAGAAGAGTAACAGAGCAAGAGCTACATTGGGGAACTAGTAGAAAGAGCTAACCCCAATCCTGTCCCAACTCTCACATCTAAAAAAAAATGGAAGCCTGTAATTCTAATGAAGGCTTTTGGAGGCTTCTTGATACCACAGCTTCCCTAAGAACTAAAAGAATACTTTCCTAACATGATTCAAGGTCAAATCATTAGTAGTTAACACAGGCAAATTTTACAGTAAGGATAAACTAACATAACATAACCTCAATACAAAACAAAAGAAACTGCAAGGGTGAATAAGGGACCTTACGCTCTGCAATGACATTGACTAGTCATTAACTATCCTAGGCCGGGCAATGCCTAAGAACACTGATAGTACTTTTCTCATGAGGCAGACCTTGCAATTCTGAACATTGGCACATATCGAGTAATGAAAAATCAAAACAGAAGGCTCATAAAGCAAACATGACAGAAAAAAAGTGTCCAAAATGAGAACAGTTTTGAAAAGAAGCACTAACATTTATAACTAAGAATTTATTCTTTCTGAAAAGAAAAAAATAAGTAAGCCATTTACCAGCACGCATAATGAATGGGCGCCCAGTGGTCACTATCTAACTGGTTGACTGAAAATTTTTCATTGAGAAGACGGCTTAGTAATTCTGAATCTCCTTCACAGGCACTTCGGTGGAGAGGAAAATCATCTACCCACTGTCGTTCCCTAATCATTAAAAAGAAATTTTTAAAAAACAGAAAGAGTATTGTTAAAATTCAAATGGTTTCAAAATAAATGTGACACATCTATGAAAGCTGTATATCACTGAACAGATGCAATACTAATTGCATATATAATTTTAAACAATACTTTAACATTAGTATGTAAGTTTTAAAAAAAGCAATGTGGAGTAAAACCAAAATAGTACTTGTCTTCCGTGACACTGCTCATGCTTCTCTGCCATTTTTCCTGTTTTGGAATTTGGATTTTTGAATAGTCTGGAGCTCCTAGACCAAAGTATGGATTTATTACCACTTTATCTACCTAGAAAGGGAAAACAGCAACAAAAACCCCTTAAGAGCTTTGTCATCTTAATGTTTACAACTAGTAATAGATGTATTTATCTCAGGAAAAAAATTAAACTTGAGATAAAATGTCTTTTAAACTAGAGCCAAAATTCATTCATCTCTTACCCGGTTTGTATATTGAAGATCTGATCCAAACAAAGGGTTGTAAATACAGGTATCTGCTTTTTCTAGGGCTAACATTTTACTCTTTATTTCTAGTGCACTATAGCCCATATGTAGTGAGTTTTCTGTCTGACCTGATTCAGTAGCATATGCAGGGTTTATGACATTAGTTTTTATCCGCTCAAGAGGAGAAGGTCGGAATAAAGCTGGAATAAAGTAAGACTGTGCATGACGTTCATCTAACCACCTGGCAAAATAAAATTAAAAAGAGGTAGTATAATAGAAGTACCTGCTCCAAAAGTGAATGTAAAAAAGGTAGACTATCCATCTCTGATACATGATACCTTCTAATATTACCTTCAGATTTTTATAACTTTAATCAGTGTTAGTTAAATTCTTCATTTATTATTTATTTTTATTTTTTATATTGCAAATCAATTTTTAAATTTTTAACAATTTTTTAAATTGATGCATAATGTAGTTTCGTGGTACATGTAATAATTTAATACATTCACGTAATTTATAAAGATCAAATTGGTGTACAAGTACTTTATTATTAATAAAAATTTTGTTAATGGACATAGCAAACAATTTTTAAAAATATATATGTCATTATAATAAAAACTCCTTTCAAAAAACATGAAGTACTTTAAATATTTAAACCACTGAGATGTAGGTGGTCAGCCCTATTATTACAGAAAGACAAAGGCATAAGAGGTTACATGACTTTTCCACTGACAAGAGTAACAATACTAAATTTAGTTTTGTAATAAGGCAATCTTAATTATTAAGCCAGGGTGGTGTTTGTCATTTCTGAAGAATAAAATATATGCTGTAAACAAACCAGGACAATCCTGTCTTTGGGGTTTTTCATTTTTAAATTATAATTTAAAAACTTACCATTTCTTAATACATGTATTATTTTTTTTTCCAAAAGTGTCTATGTCTATCAGAACTAATTTCTACTATAAACATATATTTGATTAATTAAAAAATATGTGTAATGGCATTTCTTACTTATCCAAGGCTATTAACATCCTTGCTGTGAGTGTAGCAAAGTGAGTACTGGATTCACTACAGACTCGCATAATATCTTGTAAGCAGTAAAAAATCGGGCATCCTGGAGTATAAGTATATTTAGTATTATCTGAAAAAGAAAAAGGAAGAATTATGCCATCATACAAAAGGTTTACGCCTATACGTTTTCCATTTAAAAATATACAATGTTAAAAAAATTAAAACTTGTTAAGTATAATATAAATTATTCTAGATTTGGAATTAGAAGGCCTGGATTCAAGTGATGGCTAGTTCTGTGACCTTGTCCACTTGGGGGAATGAAGCATTCAGAATCTTGGAAGACTACAAAAATTGTTTTCTCTTTCTCAAGAATGTAAAACTTATTTAAAAATTTCCAACAACATTTAAAATACTGAACTTTTAAATCTAAGTATGACTGGGAAAATATATTTGGAATGCTAGGGCTGACTAGTAAAGCATGTGTAAGTACTACGCAGCAGCAGGCTGATGGCATGTCCATGGTGGGTCATTAATATAGTGTATCATCAGTATTATTACTATCTTACATGACACCAGTACTTTATAGTTTCCAAAGTGATTTCGTATCTAATACCTCATCAAATTTTTCCAGCACTATGAACCAAGAGGGGACAGGTGACATTATTGTATGTATTTTACAAATAAAGAGCTAAAGATTAAACAGGAGATTTGCCCAAGGTCAAAAAATTGGTGGGCTGCAAGGTCTGCACTGAAACTCAATATGTTTTTTATTATTCTAGGATGTCAAAGGCTCAAATTAAATTTTCACATTAGATTTACATTCTTTGAATATTACCAATACTATTGGGCAGAGTATTTTAGAACTAATACTGACCCATTCTTGTCCCAAATACAAGACAGGTTCTAATCATAATCTGTTAATTTTCCAGAATACTTAAATATCAATTTCTATTCTATCTATAGCATATCCTTTGAAAAATATCCCTTATTGTAACCTGAGCACTTTTAATTTCAATCATGCCTTCCCTCCTTACTTCTTCATCTTACTTTTAAAACTGAAACAAAGATTACTGCTCAACCAAGAACCTTGTATATTATTACTCTGAAATCAAAACTTTTTTAGTAACAAATTTCCCTTCTTCTATTAATCCTAAAACATGTATTTTAAGGCCGGGCACATTGGCTCACGCCTGTAATCCTAGCACTCTGAGAGGCCGAGGCAGGCAGATCGTTTGAGCTCAGGAGTTCGAGACCAGCCCGAGCAAGAGCAAAACCCCATCTCTACTAAAAAAATAGAAAGAAATTAGCTGGACAACTAAAAATATAGAAAAAATTAGCCAGGCATGGTGGCGCATGACTGTAGTCCCAGCTACTCAGGAGGCTGAGGCAGAAGGATCCCTTCAGCCCCGGAGTTTGAGGTTGCTGTGAGCTAGGCTGACACTATGGCACTCTAGCCTGGGCAACAGAGTGAGACTCTGTCTCAAAAAAAAACAAAACAAAAAAACATGTATTTTACATTACTATAGCAGTAACTACGAATGCAAATTCCTAAGTTTTTCTATAGACTTTGACTTAGCACCTAAAGTACATAAAGATTTAAGATAAATTTAGACTTTACCTTTGACAACTGATGGAACAATAAATAATGCTGCTTCTCTGCCCATCTTCTCTCCATCCAGAGGAAATTTTTTCATTAGTACCACTCGTTTTCCTAATCATTTTTTAAAAAGTCAGCAAAGATAAAAATAAATAGGCTTTTAAATTTTATAAATTACCTTGAGATTTAGAAAACAGATATTTTAAAAGGCAGCATAAAGAGGAACTGAAATATTTAAACAGTCTATTTTATTGTATGCACTAATAAAAACTGATAATAATGCAAAATCATTCTGTGGACAATCAACTTGTAGATTTAGGTCCTGGTCTTGACTCACTGGAAGGAAGAGAAGGCATACATTTCCTCACTTAGCTGGGATATAGATGGTAAAAATTTTATTACATTCTGAATGTATTTACTACACTCTGGTATGTGTTAAGTTTTTAAGTCTTAATGTTTAGTGGCTCTTCATTTAACATGCAACTTGCATCCTTAATTTCAGTTTTTATTAAAATCTGATTGGGCTATAAACTATTGTTCTAAGTTGTAACCACCATTTTTAGTCTGTTTGTCCTGAATTGGCAATAAGGGGGCTATCAATAACAGCCTACAAGTCTTCTAAAACCTCTCATCCTCTAGAAACATTTGCCATGATATTTATCAATCTTTCCAATCTCCTCATTCCAAGAAACAGAAACTTGTTCCTAACCCAGGTAGGAATGCCTAGCTGGCAGGTAGGATGCCTTCTGTGGACAGGTAGATAACAAAAGATTTCAAATAGCTCCATTTATTCACAAAATATTAGAATCACTATTTGTGATTATTAAGGCCTATTATATTACAGCCCTCAACTATTTTACAAAATGGACACTTGTATAAAATTTAAATGTCAGATACGGAATAACATTCTAATAAATTTCAGAGGCATGATTCCCTTTATCTAGCTTGACGTCTTATCCCCACTTAATCTTTCTTGCCTCGCTGTTTCTCCAAATTCAGTGCTGATCCATTGTTTAAGTGCCTACTTTGAAAATTATATATGTAACTATGAGATATGTTGTAGAACAAAAAAAAAAAAAAAAGCACTGACTACACATTGGGAGATGAGGGTTCCAGTCCTAATTCCTCTACTAATGGCAATATGTTCTTAGCAGGTGACAACCTGTGTCTGCATTTCCATTTTACAGATGTGAAAATGACCACATACCAACTCACAGGACCAATTCAAAAATTTCATGAATAAGTAAGTGTGATAGTGCTTTGTAAACCATATTTAGCACTGTACGAAAATGTGAAGCATAACTACTGCTACTATAGTCATTTGTGATTTTCACATGATATTTATGTAAGGAATCATATTATTATAAAAATATTTCATAGTTTTAGAAAAACTCAATTAAATAGGTATGGCTCATTAATATATTAAGCAAAACTTCTCTATTTTAATTTATCTTATTAAAAGCTGCCTGAAAATGTATTAGTAAAGTTTACTATCTAAGTGTACAGGACAAAATTGCGCTAGACATATTTCAGGGTTCCTGTTCACTCATTACTACTCCTAAGGGAAACTACCCAGCCCTTTATGCCAGGGGACAATTTTGTTAACACCGACACCTCTTCCATATCCCCTCTGGGTGAACGGACCTAGTGGCAGAGCTTGGTTAATTCACAGCAAATTATGACTTGTCTATTTCAGCTCAAATATGTGATGAGTGCTAATCAGATTTCTGACTCAGAGATTTGGCCTCAGGATAGATAACTGTAACAATTTGGCAACAGTGGAATAAGTTTGGATGAAAATTTATCAGAGAAGTCCAAGACTGAGGTAGGAAAGACTGGAAATTTGTGCCATCCAAAAAGTCTTCTGCGTGTCCCGATTACACAACAGGACAGTTCTCCCAATCCCCCTCCCCCATTTATTTTTTTTTAGCTAAGATTGGTTTCCTAATCATTTTATTAAAAAGTGAATCTGATAATTAGGGAAAGGGATTCTCTTTGTGATACTCAGAATGTATATCAAAGATCTGTAAATTTATGCAGGAACTTCTATAATCCTGAGTTACAATGCTTACCATCCCAACTCACAAAAACCCTTCAGGCCCTACAGAGGGAAGTAACCTATTGGGGAGCTAAAATATAGTGAATGGTACCCCCAAAAGTTATGAAACACAGGCTTACAGTTCAGTTATATATCTCTAGAGAACAAATATGCAAAATAATAAATAAAACCACAGGATTCGGCTGTATCTCTGCAACAAAAACAGTTGCTTTACTGAAACAGATGAAATGGACAACTGATCTCTATATAAAGAAAAAAATGCTCTGAATATGCTTTGAAAAACCAAAAAAGCAGGCACAAAGAGGTACTATTTTCCACACCAATAACCGTTTTCAACTGCTCTTTGACTGAATTAGTCTTACCTTTTAAATTATAGTGCATAAATCTTGGACATAGTTTATACTTTCTGTAACTTTTGACTGCTATGTCCTACAGCCTGAGAAAACTGATTATTAATTTTTAATCACTTTCAAAGTGATTAAATATCTTAAGTGGGGGACTTGACCTCTCAGAGTTAAAATTTCTACAGTTCAGTTTGGCTCTTTGAAAAGGGTCTTCTTCCTATAACCAAATAGGAAGAAAACCTCTGCTACCCGGTAATTTATAGGACTTTCTCTAATCCATGAATGTTAACTCTTACCTCTACCTTATGGAGAGATGTTTATAGTTTCCTCTGTCCTGAAGTAGAGAAATAATAATAGTAGTTCAAAGATACTTATGTAGGAAACCATACTTCTAACAAAAATAATTCGTACTCTCTTTTAGTTTTCAAACCACCCCCTCATTTCTTCTCTATTTAATCACTAGCACCATAACTTCTTCAAATACTTTTTAACTTTTAAAAAATTATAGTCAATTTATACCTTACAGGGGCTTGGCTGTACCTTAAAAAAAAACCTTCTGAGTCTTTTGCAAGTTTTTTAAATGTAAAGGAATATAAAAAGAAATTGTTTTAATGTATTTTTAAAAATATCTTTTTCTGTAAGAATTTAAAGCAAACTGTGTTTAAAAAAAAAAGAGAGAGAAAGAAAGAAAAGTTTCCTACCTCTGATACCCTGGTTTGCGGGAGAAATTGGTTTGGTGGTTTCTACTACATAATCCAATATGCCTTGTGTTATTTCACTGTTGCCTTGAAGTTTAGTTTCCAACAAAACTTTCTTTCTCTTTTTTTTCTGTCCTTCAATGGGAACGTCATGCAACAAAATCTTAGATGAGGAAAATGACAAAGAGAAAGTTTAAAATAAAATTTACTTGCTCTAGAACACTGCAATAAGCTAGCAGTCTTTCTCAACTCTAGCTGCGTTTTAGAATAACTTGCAAAACTTTAAAACAATACCAATGCCGAGCCCCATCTCACATCTATTAAATGAGAATGTCTGGGGCCTGTAGTCCAGGTTCTTGCAGTTTTAAAAGTTCTCCAAGTGATTCTACAGTGCAGCCAGGATTGAGAAATGATAAACCAGAGCACTGTTGAAGCAGCAGCCTCTTAGGAACCCAGTGGTGCCCTTTAACAGGTTTTTGATAACCTTAAAAAGATCCGTTTAAACAAAATGCTAAATAGTTATATTTTATTAGAAGTATTCCATACTGCCTGGAATCTGTTGCATAGAAAAGATAATAATTTGTTATATATACAATTTTGCCTCAATTACATGTATATTAATATTTGTAATACAATTTAAGACTACAGAGAAGTAATTTAATTGCCTAAAACTTAATTTTAGGTGAAAGATATTTTGAAATGAATTGTTAAAAATAGTTATTTGGGAAAGTAACGAAGAACAATGTTTAGATTGAAATTTAAAGTGAACTGACATTTGTAGTGGTTTTTTAATTTTTGAGAGCCATTCCATAAATTGTACTAGAATTGAAACCTATATATTGTAAGGAAAATACAAACAAGTAACTTTTAACCTCTGATAACCTACCATGTCAATGAACAACAAATGGTAAAAAGGCATGCAGCAGAAAAAAGAAACAGTAATGGGTAGAGATCTAGAAAATTAGCTTGTCAATAAAAATTTGCAAGACATACTAAGGCTTTATATGTAAATGATAATATAGAATGACAGTCAATGGTAGAAATAAAATATAATTAAATTTTCTTACTTCATATGACTTAGCTCTGTATTCCCGAGAATTGAGACTAGCAGTATTCTTTGGACGAATAACAGCAACATACACATCTTCTACGTTTTCTGGGTTTCCCATTGCTTTATAAAACAAACAAACAAAAAGTCCCTGAAAGATGAAATGACAACCGGTGGCAAGTTAAAAAATACAGTATTGCATCCTAACTTGGTAACTTTTATTTCCACACAATCACTTTGAAAAACAATTTAAAAAATGAAATTTCTATCTTAGAATATATAGTACCTAAAACACAAGCCAGAGATGACTTTATCTTCACCACTGAACTACTCGAAACCTTAGCTTATAATTTAAGATTTCCTTATAGTTCTTTTCCTTTCTGTTAAAGATAACATTTTTAAAAATAGGGATATACATTTTCATAGGTGTTATACTATATAGTAAGAATCTGCCTTTGGGACCTAAAAAAGTGACATGATTATAAAATATCTTGCAAAGCAAACAATGACTTGAAATAGTTATTCAGAATAATACACACTTACATTTTTCCATAAATTCCACAAGCAAATGTTAACAGTTTGGAAGCTGGAAATAGGTAGCTGTTTTATATCCATCGACTTTCACTCCAGAATCTTTAGCAAGTTCAACTTTGAGATTAGACATTTGGATGAGCTAAAATATAGTTTATAATTTTCTTTGGAGTTGCCTATCACAGAGCCAAAACCATTTGGTCAGTCGATAAAAGCTTTCTGATGATGATTTAAGAATCTTTTCCGTTTTCCTTATCAATTTCCTAGATAATCTACAGTTTTTTCCCAAATATATTCACTCTGTGTATGTGCACATATATACTTTTTCCCCCCAATTTTACGTCTCCATTGGGCAATTTCCAACAAGTGACTGAATTTCAACCATGCTTGGCTATTTAACAGTTCTCTTTATTAAGTTATTAATTTTTCATGGTTAGACTGAAACACATCTCTTTGTATTTAATATCTTTCATCTATCTTTTTTTAAAAAAAGATTCCTCTCATATTCATGCCAGTAAATTTCTAAAAGAACATCAAACAAAGAGTTTCTTCCCTGGCCACGTTGAGATGAAGTTTCTTCAGTGTTTTAATAGCCATTAGGCATTAAAATGATCTGTTCATATTTAATAGGTTCCTTACTGCTGCAAATCTCAAGACAGATTTTTTTTTTATTATTATTCCAGGGTATTGTGAGGGTACAAACATTATAGTTACACTTTATGTCTTTGCCTCACCCAAATGCGGGTTAAAGGCATGCCCTTCACTCCCTTTAGTGCTCCCTGTGTCCTTTAGTTATAGATTTGCCCCCAACATCCCCCTAATCCCTAGAGAGTATTTCTGTTATGTGATCACCCTAGTGTTGATCAGTTAGTACCAATTTGATGGCGAATACAAATGGATCCCGTTCTTCTGCTCTTGTGGTGCCTCACTTTGGATAATGGGCCTAAGTTTAATTCAGGAAAGTATAAGAGGTGCCAGATCACTGTCGTTTCTTATGATTGAGTAAGAAAGACCATTTTTAAGAAAAGGTTTTGAATGTTATTTGAGAGGAGATAGAGTAATTTATTTTGTTTTCTCAACTGCAATTGAAAATGTCACTTTGGAACCTTCAGTTTGCATCCCTAAATAATAATTAAAAATTGTCTTTTATGATTGTAAAATTACTTTTAAAGGAAATTCTTTTAAAATCCAGTAACTTTTGGCATTTTACATATACTTTAGCCTAAGATTAAAATAACCATTAAAATTGTTATATAAAAATTTTATTTTAAATAAAATAATTTACATAATTTTTAAAATTTATTTTAAATTCTAAAATTTTTCATTGATTTAGGTCCAAAAAACTACAGATATTTCACTGGAGAAACTACAGTAAAACATTAGGATAGAGACATTTCATTTTGTGAAAAGTTTTGAGGACGTATCATTTATTCCCATTCTATACCTCATAGAATTTTTTTTCATAAGATCATTCCTAAAATCCACTTCATGCAACACCCTTTCTACACCCATGTGAAAAGGATGAGACCTTTTTCTTCTCAGAATTTCTATTTAGCAATTACTTTTCACCTCAGATTAACAATGATTTCAAGATAATAAAACTTGGCAAATTATGAGATGTATGAATGCATCCTTAAAGATTGAAATCTCAAAAAGAAAGACACTGTATTGTGAATACACTGTATACTATACATGGCACAATTATAGAAGTCATTTTTTTATTAAGCACCTAAAAGAGAAATCAAGTGATTCTTAGTCTTCTAAACACAATTTAAAGGAAATCAGTTCCTGTCTTGGTCAATTCATGTTAAGAAAACATACTAGCAAAGTACTTTATTTGTTAATAGTCATCACTTCTCTAGATATTTAGTACAACACAGAACTCTCAACTTTCAAAAGGCAAATCAATGTGATTTTAAAAAGATATAACTATGAGGGTTATAGTATTTTGTTTTTTAAACCATCCAATGTTACCATGCCCCCAAAAGATTCTTAAAATTGATTTTCAAGAAATATTTACACTTGATTATTGGAAATCTACATTCTTTCAGTGACATGAAAGAAGGAAACAGACTAAGTCAAGAAAATAACAAAAACTACTAACAGGAAGATAAAACTACTAAGGCAGGAACACATACAAATGAATCGAAAAAAGCTAAAAATAATAGAGAAAGGAATAACTACGGTTTGCAATATGTTTAGACTGAATTTTAGAGAAGGGTTCAAGTGACTAAGTACTGGAAATATGTGGCATTTTGTTATACGGTTCACTCCATTCTGGAAAATGCTTAGGCATCAATGGTAATATACTGCTTAAGTAACGAGGCCTTATAAACGACGTGGTGGAAGTGGTTCTTAATTGGGAGGTGGTACCCACTTGGTATCATTTGAAAATAGGGCATTTCTGGCTGTCACTGTGACTGGGGGAAGGGAGGTGTACAACTGCCATTTAGTGCCCAAGAACAGGTTTGTTAATATTCCTTTAGTATGCTAGACAAGTGTTTGCAAACAGAAATTGTAAAGACATACAGGCTCTCCAAGAGAGTGGGAAAGGAACGAGGTTGAGATCCTGGGTTAAGCCAGCTAGATAAAAGACTTCTGGTGAAGCTAAAAAGACCATGGAGAAAAAGCAAAGAAAGCCAAAAACCTTAAAAGGTGAAGAAAGGTGTAGAGGGAAGGAGTTAGAATTGACAAGCTGTGAATCACTTTTTTTCCCCTGCAATGACAAAAGTAAGTAAACACTCTGCCTGGGAGGTTTTTTCCTCCGCCACCACCCATCCAAAGTCCACTACCGGGAAAAGTGCAAGCCTCTTTGCTCAAAGAGTTTCCACACAAAAAGTGGCTTTGGCTTCTCTGTAACTATTTGTAAATAAATAAATAAATAAATAAACTCCTTGCCTGGAGTAACCAGATGTGGAAATGGTTCAGTCTCCCACCTCTGTGTTCTCTCGCTGGAGTCTGGATCTTGCTCCTCTTGTTTCCCCGAAGGAAACCGAGAGGCGCCCGTGTGGGCTGCCGAGTGCCTCTCCGACCGCTACATTCAACTCACTGGTGGGACAGTCACCTGAGGAGGGTGCAGTCACCGCTTTCTCATTCCTCCTTCCCTCCTGCCAGGCACAGCGGCCCGACCCAACTTCCTGTGACAGAAAAACCCTCGGCCGCCACCAGAAGCCGTCCAAAGGGTTCCGCTGCGCTCCCCACCCCGCACCCCGAGGGCTCCGGTCTCTGGAGTCGAAGAACCTCTTCTCCTACGGCTCTTTATTGTCCTTCCCTCTTCTAGCACCTCAGCACTATTGACCCCTCATTCTCTCCCGAAACTATTGGCTCCCAGCTCTTCAAAGGCCTTAGCTTTCCACCCCGCCGCTATCGCGGCGAGGAAATCGCTTCCGGGTTCACACCCCTTGCAGCCTCGCGGTTTGCGGCGTAAGAGCTTCCGGGTCGGTTGCCGACCTGCTACCGTTCCTGCTGGTTTTCGCTGGAGCTGCAGGCTCTGTGGGACTGCTGGCGGGTGGCTCGGAGACAGGGGTGGTGGCGGCAGGGGCGCTAACTGCTGAGCCGGAGGCGGGGGAGGGGAGGAGGGCGGCCGGGGCTGCGCGCGCGCTCAAGGCTGGAGCATGAGCCGGACTTGACCGCGAGGCGGAGGCAAGAGCCACCGCCCCCTCTTCCCCTCCCCCTAGTGAGGCGGCGCGGCGGCCGGAGAGGGATGGGGGACACCCGCCCAGTCTGAGCCTCGCCGCGGGCTCCTTCAGCTCACGCAGCACTTCCCGCGGCCCCAGTGCGCACCCTCGGCCCCATCAGCCTCCGCCCGGCGGGTGCACCCGGGCCGGCGGGGAAGGGGCGCCTGCCGGGTGGGTGGGGCGGGGAGAGTACCTGAGGTCACCCGCTCTGCGCGAGAGGCAGGGGCGATCGCGACGGAGGCAGAACTGCAGACCTGCGGGGTCCACCCGACCCTTACCGTCAGCCGGAGAAGTAATCGTGAGTCTTAGCTTCTTGGTGTAGATATGTTTGAGGCTGTCTTAACCCATTCTCGGCTCCGTGTTAAGAGCTACCTAGTTCGCACCCTCCCGGGTCTCCGAGTGTGCCCGGCTCCCTCGTGGAGCATTGTCCGTCAGTCTTTCCCCATCCCTAAACAGGCAGCATCCTGTGTCTGTCCCCCAGGGCTTTTATCCCGGTGAATTTGCAAGCCTTCGGGTCTCTGGCGCGTCCCATCCTCCTCATCTGGATGCATCTCCTTGTCCCTCTGCCCTCAAAGGTTCTGTGTCCTCCCTCGTTTTGTGTCTGTACCCCGGAGCTTACAGCCTCCCCCGCCTATCCTTTAAGACGTGGAAAGCCGCGGGATCTGCCGACCTCGGGGACTAGAGACTTGAGAAGCGGATGGGTGAAAGTGCTCCGCAGGGCTGGAATGGGTGGGCATAGGTGCAGATGGCTCCATTGAACCTTTATTTTTGCATCTTCTGCCACCCAAACAAAAGAATGGAGCGCTCCTCTGTATCCTCACTCTTCTCTCTTTCTAACTGTATAAGCTGTTTTCTGTACGTTGCTGTTTGAGTAGCAGGAAATTGTAACTAGAGCTGTAATAAAGCATCCCCTGAGGAGGTTTTGAGAATTAGTCTCACAAGCTCTATTCACACGGAATGGCATATTGAACAATCTTACATTGATATGAAGACTCATTCCACAAGAGCTTTACTAGTAGATCTGAGAAATGAATGTGAAAATAAAAGTCTGATGTTTCAAATAGTGTTTGGATACCTTTAGATAATTTTTAGGGTTTTGATTTACATCTAGTTCTTAATTTACAAAGTGTTTATGTGTATAGTGTGAAAATCTTTGTGTTGGAATCTTTTGCTTTGTTAATAGAAACTTATATAGTGGTTAAAAAAATCTGAACATTAAAGTGATTTTTAAAGATCATGTTGATGGTATTTGATAAAATATTATTTTCAATCCTTAATTCCAGAGAAACCTGTTTTTGTATCAGGCACTCACAGATATTCCCTACCTTGGTCCCTATGACCTTCCTGATTCTTAGTTTTAAAAAAAAAATTAAATGAGTGTCTTCCATGTGTATTTTCAGATTTTGGACGTTTTTCTCATTAAATTTTGGTTTGCTTTTTAAACTGCTAGAGCAGAACTTTCCAGAAATTAGATTTAAAAATTCTAATGCTGTAAGTTATTGGACAATATGTGTTTTCATGCATTTTCTGCTTTTCAAGGCACCATAGGAAGCAAATGATAATTTAAGAATAATTTACTCTGTATATTGCAGGTTGTTATTATTCTGTAAACTACTTCGTAAGGTAGACTGGTAGTTCTGGTGTTTTGTTTTTCTGAAAAACATTGTCATTTCATTAAGGAAGATAGATGTATTTAATGGGTTTTTTCCCCCATAACTTCAGGCTATTATTTGATTTGTAACTTCACACTGTTCACAGATTTTAGTTTGAAGTAGGCTCAGGAGATTAGCTCCAACTGTCTCTTTGGAAACAGTTATTTTACTTGGCACAGAAGCCAAGCAGTGTGTGGAGTTGAATGTGTTATTAAGGGTGTGGCTTTTGCTTTCTGTAAAATTGATCAGTTTTGGAATAAGAGTGGGGTGCTATAGTGAGGTGATGGGCAATAATTTAGGAGAAGTCTTTTTTTAAGAAAAGTCCGTTGATTCCCTCTTATCCTTGGGGTAGGATGGCGAAGATAGGACCAATTTTCATATTCCACAGTTTCCCTCATCCAGTGCACTGAGAATTTTGTGTTTTCAATATGAAAGGGTTCTGCCCATGAAGACCTGCTATTAGGCAAGGGCTCTAACAGGTGGCTGCTGAGACATGGGAGATAAGTTTTGTTAGCCACTCTTGTATTGCTGTGGCACTGCCCACTTTTGAGAGAGTTGGTTTTCTTTCCTCTTCCTTTTCTAGGGTGTGCACTCAAACTTGTGAAAGTGAAATACAGGTATTTACACTTACTTGTGGATAAAAGTTCGAGCTCATTATCATATATAAGTAGATGGAAGAATTGTAAATTAACTTAATCCAATTCTCCTTGAATGGAAGTTGGAAAAGATTCCTTAGCGCTTTGGGTAATTTTCCCCCCTTTGAGGATGCGCACAACATTTATTTAGATTAAATTTTAAAATATTTGTCTCAAATATTAGACTTTACATTTAACACATTTACCAAAAAGGATTTGAGAGTGGACCTAGTCATTATTAAAGAAACCAGTCTGAGGGGAGTTTCTATGCATACTTCAAAAAATGCTTAGTATTGTATTTCCTTTTTCAAAGTTACTTGCTTAGGAGGAATAACAATTTTTGGACTCTGTTTATTTTTCAGATAACCTCAGACCTCTTTTTTTCTTTTCTTTTCCAGACAACTTACTTTCATGCTCACTTCATTTCAGTAAGCCTTTATTGAGCACCTGTGTTATAGGTTCTAGAACTGCAAGAAGAAATAAGTCAAGATTCTTTGCCTCATTGAGCTTAGATATTTAACCAGTCTAGATATTTAACTGTGGTTCTATCCATCTGCCTTTACAGACTTTGCTAATAGGTTTTTAACCCACTTATTGCAGGGTTGTTTCACATCCTTTCTATAAGAATAAACATAATAAATGCCATTTATTGAGTGCTTGATTTGTGCCAGCCACTGTCCTAAGTGCTTTATATACATGATCTCGTTTAATTTTTAAAATAGTCCTAAGAAGTGTTTTATCTCCATTTGAAAACCATACAGATCCTGGTTTATAGTATTGATGAATTTTTTTTTTTTTTTTTACTTGTAAGATGCTAGAAAAGATTTGGCCTGTACTCTTTAAGGGGAAGAAGTTGTAATGTAGTCATAACAGTTTTAAATTCTCTAATATTGCTTTTAATAGAAAAATCCTAATTTCATAAGGTGTTAGTATCTTTTATGTTCTAAAGTAGATAATTATATACTATTAAAATGTAATTCTCAGTTGTTTAAACTTTTGAAAAGGCATAATTCTGAAGTTCTATATGGTTAACTATAACATAGATTTTCAGGCATATGTAACTTTTTTTTAAGATCAGGAATGGGACCAAGAGCCTGAAATGTATGTATTCTCCAGGAAGGGTAGAGTATTGAGCCATGTGAAATCTGTTCAGCTTTTTAAAATTTTGAGTTTAATTTTGACAACTATCTAAATGCCTTGGAGGATTTTGGTTTCTGCAGTGAAAAATGTATTTCCTTCAGATTTGAAAATGATCTTACTCATCTTTTCTTTGTAGGATATATGCTTTATCAGCAATTTGATATAGTTCAATCTAATAATTTTTCAGACACTCTAACATTTTTTAAAATATGGCCTTCCACTGTTAGCTCTTTTATCCAAAAGCCTCGTTTGTATTTTAAACCTTTTATTCTGGGGTTTGTTTTTTGTTTTTTGTTTTTTTTGTCAAAACTGCTAATAGTTTGCTATTCTTCAGGCAAATGCCTTTTACTTCTGGTTACACACTCTTCCATTTTTAGGACTGCAAAGCAGGTAACTAATACTCCTTGAGTTCTTAAGAAAGGTAATCCTTGATATTTTCTAGCCTCAGTCTGATATATATATATTTTAACTTGACATAGACAGTCTTTCCCTTTCAGTGTAGCAAAATCCTTGATACTCAAGTCATTGTATTTTTCTGATTTGAACAATATTGGGAGTATAATTCCTGTTGAAAGATATAACAATGACTAAATTATAAATGTTTTAGGTGCTAGAACTACGAAGATAATGAGTCAAGATTCCTTTCCTTACTGAGCTGTAAAATGCCCATTTAAAATACATGAAGAGAAAGGAAAGTTCATTTAAAACATTGCAATGCTTGTCTTTCTCCAAATAGACCTAAAAATATTGCCCTCCTTGGTAATGCATCCTCCCAGAGCATGGTAATGGAAGTATGTAAATGAACATATATTTTCAAGATTTTCATTCTATAATATTTCCTGGCCTCAAACAATAGCTGATTCACATGTGATCTATCACTAGATGTTCTGTATCACATCTTTATTTCAGATTAAAAAAGTCATTTTGAAATAATTTCAAACTTATAGAAAAGATGCCAGAAAAGAACAAAGAACTCCTGTATCCCCTTCACCCAGATTTCCCCCGTTGTTAATATTTTGCTGCATTTCTTCCATTGCCACCTCCTTTCTTTCTGTTCTCCATATGTACATGTGTGTGTATGTGTATGTATTTAATATAAATACATACATACCCATTATCAGTCTTTTTCTAAACATTTTGGAGCAAATGACAGACATAGTGTTCCATCATCCCTAAACACTACAGTGTATGTTTCTTACAAATAAATCACTCTCTACCAACATACAGCCCTCCAAATCAGAAAATCAGTATGGTACAACACTGCTCTCTAGTCCAAAGAATATATATAAATTTCATCTACTATCCCAACAATATCTTTCTTTTCTGGTCCAGTATCCTATCCAGGAATACATGTTGCATTTAGTTGTTGTGTCCCTTGGACTTCTTCAGCCTCAGTTTTTCATCTTTCATGTCCTTGACAGTTTTAGAAAGTACAGACCCTACGTTCTGTAGGATGACCCTCATCCTACATCTCTGTGGTATTTCCTCGTGACCCCAATCAGGTTATGCATTCCTGTCAGGAATACCACAGAAACGGTGCTGTGCCCTTCTCAGTGCATTGCATCCAGAGGCATGCAATGTCAAATCGTGCCACTAGTAGTGATGTTAACAAGATCATATTTGTGTCCCTTTGTAATTGATTAGTATTTGTGGAGCTGTATTCCAAAATTATGCCAGTATTGTTTCTCATTAAACATCTACTCACTAGCTTTAGTGGGTATCATTGATGACTCCCACCTGAATTAACCACTTTTATGATGATTGCCAGATTTCTTTGTTTCCATTATTCCTTCTAAGTGTACTAGTTGGTATTTAATTGTAAGGTAGTATTCTTTCCCATTTATTAATTTAAGCAGTAAAGACTCCTGGATTTTGATTTTATTCAGTGTCCTGTGATTTGTTGCTATTATTTTGCTTTTTAATTTGTTCCCGATTTAGCCAATGGGAGCCTCATCAGGCTGGCTCCTGTGCCCGTTTATCATGCCCCTATCTCATTCATTGTCATTTCCTTAGAACCTGCTGGCAGAACAAGCTGTTCCTGGTTCATGTTGTCCCTTGCCTGCTCTAGCCTTAGAATCAACCATTTCTCCAAGGGAGGATGAGATGTGTCTTGCAGGAGACCAAGATGCCCCAGCTGTTAGCCAGCGCCAACTAGCAGAAATGAAAGTGGGTTGTCTTGGACCTACTAGCCCAACTGACCCTTTAGCTAAATCCACCCTCAAAGGAACCAGAGAAGAGACCAACAGAGAAACCGTCAGTGAATCTATAGAGTTGTAAGAAATACGTACTGTTTTGAGATAAAGTTTGGTCTGTAGCAATAATGAAACCATAACTATTTTAGATATCTAGGTTGTCTCTAGTCTTCTATTATGAATAATATTGCAATGAATATCTTTGTACATAGTATATAATTTAGTTTTAATACATAATGCCAAATTATTTTCCGGGAATATTGACACAATTCTCATTGTCATCATTAATGTCTGAGAGTAACTGTTTCCCCTATAAACTCACTATCACCAAATGCTTTTCTTTGACAATAAAACGAATGAAAAAAAGCTTCTTTTGGTGCTTAATTCTGTAATTCCTTAACTACTTATGAGGCTGAGCATTTTTTGATATATTTATTCATCATTTTGATTTTCAGATCTATGAATTCTTTATTCATACCTTTAATCCTTTGATATAATGGATATAATCCTTTAACTTTCTTTGCAAATATGTTTTGTCAGTCTGTTTTTTGTATTTTTGTCTTAGTTTATGATATCAATTACCATAAATTTTTCTTTTGGCATTTCGTATAATCGTCTGTGTCTTTCTTTTTCTCTGTGACTTTTTCCTAAATTTTCTTCTAACTTTCCTATCAAATAGGAATCCTGTTCAGATGCCACAGAAATCTGACAAAAGAGATACAAAAACAAATTAGAGGGATTATCTTTCTCAAGTAATGAGAAATTAGAAGTAGACTGCCTAGAGCTGGTATGGTGGCTCCACCATGCTATCAGGAATGCAGCCTCATTTGTCTTTCTGTTTTAGTCATCCAGGCTTGTTACCTTGTGGTCCCCAGATGGCATTCTAGGCTGGGCAGCAGCTTATTTCTATTCTTTCATCATATCTCTGCTTGTTTTAACTAAGGATTATATCCAGTTTAGTGACTGTAGCCTCTGGGGATGGGGCCTAGATAAAGCAGCCTCCCCAGAATAACAAGTTCTTATGAAATATTTTTTTTTCTTTGAAAAAAATAATACTAATTTTGTTTTCTGTGCCATAATAAATGTGTCTGCAAAATAAGGCCCCAGAAATTTTTTTTTTCTTTAACCTATTAGGCTGCCATGTTTAAAGAAATTTTTTTCAAAGTTATTTATAAGCAAACAGAGATAAACACGATTATATTCTCAAATTGGAAACTAATGTTGGGAACACAGGACTTTATCATTATGTTCAATAAGTAATATTCAGTAAAGATATTTTATGTGCCAGTAACTATGGTAAGCAATGGATATAAAACTGAATCTGGTGTGATCCTTGTCCTTAAGGAGTTCACCATATTACTAGGGAAGCAGATAAACATGTAATTATAGTTTTTGGTGGTTAAGTTGAGTGTACTATCAAGTTAGGGAGGCAGGACATCTAACTGAGTTAGTTGAGATTTGGGGAGCTATGATCAGGGAACTTGATAGAGAAAATGACATGCTGAGGCATGAGTAACTAATAGGAATTATCCTTTTGGGAAGGAGCTTGTAGGGGAGAAGGAACAACATTCCAGAAGCTTTAGTAGTTCAGTAGGCAGGGCTGAGTTATAAGAGCTAGGCTGTGAAGAGATAGATGCTAGTCTTGGCAGAAACTTTTCCTTAGAGCTGGGAGCCTTTGGAAGGTTTTAAAATGGAATTGGACAGATCCGCCCTTTGATAAAGTTTATCTGGTTATAGTAGGGAAAATGCAGTTGAGGGTGGGATGTGGAAGCAAGGGCACCTATTAAGAAGTTTATTTCATATATTGAAGTGTATCCCAGTATTAGTTACATAAATATTTATTGAGAACCTATGTAAATGTAATGCAGGCAAATACAGAAATGTATGAAACATACAGTTCCTATTCTCCTTTACTCCTTCGTGTAGTTTGTGCATACTTCTATCTCCCTAATTGGATTTCTGGCTTCTAATTTTTGTATCCTATTTCACATGTATATTAAATTTATAATTCAGTAGTCTAGATAGGCAGGAGAAAAGTCCTACGATTTTAAAATTAGAAAAGTACATGTAGAAAATATCAGCAGGTTTATATCTTTGTAAACCTTTTATATAAGCAATTTAATACCATCTATATGTTGTCAACCCCCAAATTGTATCTCCAGCTTAGACTTCACACTTCAGCTTCAGACTTATATATCCTTTTGTCTACCTAATATCTAATAGGCTTCTCAAGTGTTAACTTTTTCATATGTAAGCAGTTCTCCTCCCTCACACTCCAACCTTATCTCCTGCAGTCTTCCCCTCTCAGTAATGGTAACCTCATCTTTCCAGGTGTTCAGGCCAAGACCCTGGAGTCATTCTTATCTTTTCCCTGTCTCTTACTTGTACTTTCAGTCTGTCAGCTAATTCTGTCTGTTCTTACCTCCAGAGTACATCCAGAATCTGATTAAGTATTTACCACCTCTACTACTACCTCCCATATCCAAGCTACCTATTATCTTTTACTTGAGTTAGTGCAGCCACTTCCTAAATAGTCTCCCTGCTTCAGGCCTTTCCCTTAACCCCCATCCATCTTCTCAACAGCCAGGCTGATCCTGTTAAGTCAGGTCATTTCACTTTTCTGCCAAAAAAAAATGCTCCAGTGGCTTCCCTTTTCATTCAGAATGAAGGGGTAGTGATTTACACTGACCTTCAAGACCCTACCTAAACAGTCTGCCTGCCCCCATTACTTCTCTTGAATTCATATCCTACTACTTTTCTTCCTCATTCTCTGTACTACAGTAACACTAGCCTCCTTTCTATTTCTTGAAAATATGCTCTTGTCTGTTTCCTCTGCCTAGAATACTCTTTCCCCTAGATAACACATGGCTCACTACCTCACTTCCTTCAGCTCTTTACTCAAATGTCATCTTGGTAAGCCTTCCCTAACTACCTTCTTAAAGATTACAACATCCCAACACATATTCTTTCTCCTTCCTGGTTTTATTTTTTAAAATAACACCTTACACTATTGAACATAGAGTGTAAACTCCACAGGGACAGTAATTTTATAGGTTATTAACTATGAAATGTCTGATTTCCTCAAGTACTAAGTTTGACAGTTGAAATCTCTGACATTTTACTTTGACATTTGTGTTATTTTTATTGTGAAGGTATATCCTCAGTCTTTCAAGCACACAGTTTGGCTTTTGTTTATCTTTCACATATTTTAGAGTAATTTTTAGTGAAACCATGGATAAGTCAAAAATTCGTGTTATAATATTTTCGAATGTGAGTTCTGTTGTGGAACCAATGCCATGCAGACAGCTCGAAATATCAGCAAAGTGAGAAGGATGTGGCTAATGAACACACAGTACATCGATGGTCTGAGAAGTTCCATTCTGGTGATTTTAATCTTGAAAATAAGCCATGTGGGCAACCTGAGACCAAGGTGGATAATGGTGAACTGAAAGCTGTAGTGGAAACGAATCTATCTCAACCTAGGTGTGAATTAGCAGCAAGGTTTGACATTCCTATTCCAATAATATCAGACCAGTTGAAACAAATGGGCAAGGTAAAGAAGCTGGATGGATGGGTACCACATGAATTAAATGAGCGCCAGAAGAGAAATCATCTTGAAGCTTGCCTTTCTTTGCTGTTACGACATAAAGGCCAACGATTTCTACACCATATTGTTATGTGTGATGAAAAATGGATTCTTTCTGACAATCACAAATGTTCTGTTCAATGGTTGGATAAAGATGAAGTGCTGAAACACAGTCCAAAGCCAGCTATTCATCCAAAAAAGCTAATGGTGTCTGTTTGGTGGTCCAGTGCGGGTATTATCCACTATAGCTTCATGAAACCTGGTCAAATTACAGCAGATGTCTACTGCAACCAATTGGATGAAATGATGAGGATGCTTGCGCTTAAGCAGCCGAGATTGGTCGATAGAGATAGGCCAGTCCTCTTATAAGACAATGCTCCACCTCATGTCGCACAAACAACGCTGCTCAAACAACGTTGCACAAACTACAGAGGCTGGACTTGGAAACTGTCTGTCATCCACTGTATTCACCAGACCTTACACCAACTGAGTACCATTTCTTCCAAGCTTTGGACCACTGCTTGCAAGGAGAAATATCCAATTCTCAACAGGCTGTGGAAAACACCTTTCATGATTTCATCGCCACTTGCTCTCTGAACTTCTTTGCTGCTGGCTACAAACAAGGTACCGTTAAGATGGCAAAACTGTGTCAATAGTTTAGATACATACTTTGATTAATTGTACTGCTTCTTGTTTGAGATATAATAAACTAAATTTTTGATTCAAAATCAGACATTTCATATTTAATGACCTAATATTAATAGTTTATTTTATTCCTGCTATATTCCCCTACACCTAGAATAATGCATGGCACATGATAGGTGGTTGATAAATATTTGTCGCATGAGTTTTTTATTTGATTTGCCTAAAAGAGTATCCCTTTCCTCTGAGAAGTACACCTGAAAATCCTGTGATTCTAATGTAGGCTACAAATCATTGACTTCCAACATTTATTCTGCTTTTCCCTTTTCTAAAATCAATATGTTCTATACGTATACTCTTTTGTTTGGATTTGAAATTATTGTTTGACGGATTTATTTTTCTTTGCAACATACTTCCTCTGGCATAAATTGTAGTTCCTAAGTTTATGTATTATTTTGAGTAATATTTTGAGTAATAATTAAGCATTCTTTAATTCTCTGTAAGGTATATGAATTATTAATTGCTGTCATTGACTATGGTGTTTCTTAACAATTGTAATAATATCTTGGTATGCATGTTGCTTTTAGATGACTTTATATCATGATTTATAACTTTAAACCATGGCTTTTTTATATATTCTCTGAGAAATGTTTATTCCTAATTATCCGCGTTAAGCCTGGATTAAGATTTTGATTTTTGAGGGTTTGGTAGGTTTTAGTATTTTGAAGTAGCCAGTGCTTTAGTAAGTACCGTAATTGGAGCAGTTAGGTCCCACAGAAGCACCTTGTTCTCTCACTCAGTTTCTCTTGGCTTAACAAAACTTGAATTTTATGTACTTGATATGGAAGTCATATGCTTCAGATTTTTCATTTCAAGTATTGTGCCCAATTGTCAGATCATGTTTTGAATCATGTCTTAACTTCATTTCAAAGAATCACTGTAGCACTTAAGTTCATCCTGCTACCATTTCTTCAGGGTGAGGAAAGCACAGTGGCTCAAGCCTCAATTATCCCTATCTTTTTTAGGTGTTCCATACAGGTTGTTATATTCTGACTTTTGTTATTTCATTAAGATATATGGAATATAAAGTGAATTAAAAAACATTAAGTCAAATACATAGAATTCAGGTTCTTGTTTCTGATGTTGGAGAGTTTCTAGTCTCAGACTAGGTCTGTGGCCTTAGCACCAGACAGTAGACTTGAAGAAGCTCTTAAGCTTAATTATATTTTGTTGCTAGGGCAATAGAGTGTTCTTAATGCTAAAATTCAATATCAATAGCTAAAGAGGTATAAAGAACAAATTAATTAACTTTCTTTCAACCAGGACTTGAATGTCAACATGCATGATAATAGTAGAGGCTTTGCTGAGAAAAGATAGTGCTACATGGCACTCAAAGATACATATAACTTTACCCATAATAGTGATAAATTAGAAACAACTTAAGTGTAAAGCAAAAACTATAATAAATTATTATTTGTATGTCAGAATTTGATTATTATTAAAATATATTCAACCAGCCTGAGCAAGAATGAGACCCCATCTCTACCAAAAATAGAAAAAATTAGCTGGGTATGGTGTTACGTGCCTGTAGTCCCAGCTACTTGGGAGGCTGAGGCAGGAGGATCACTTGACCCCCAGGTGTTTGAGGTGTAGTGAGCTGTGATGATGACAAGAGATGGTAAGATTTGGTCATATTTCATAATACATTTTCAGAATGGACCTACAAAGCTTACTGATGGGTTAAATGTATAGTGTGAAGGGAAGAGGACTGACAGAATTTACCAACAGAAAACCCTTCTCTGAAGGGCCAGGGGAAACAACCCAATGGGAGGTGCCCCATCAGTGGAATTCACTGAGGCTGTGTACTGCCCAGGAAGTCATCTTCTGGATTGTTTGGGGGATGAGGGAGTGGAACTGTAGAACTTTCTGGGAGTCCACTTGTGGGGATGATGTGTACTTAGAAGCCACCCTTTAGGATTTCAAAGGAAGTTGACTACAGGGAGGTACCATTCACTCTACACTGCCACACATTGCAGAAGCCCACTGAGAGAAGCACAGCAGAATCACGGAAAGAATCCTCTTTCTCCTACAGTGTCCTTCCCATATCCTCTACAGATAGAGTTTAACTTCATGACAGCCAGCAAAGGAAAATCGTTTCCAGTGTCTACCTTCATTATAGCACAGAAAATAATGAAGTGTGAATTTTGAGTTTAGAGGGAATAAATTGACAGTTGGCACATATGAGATATTGCTGGTCTTGATAAACAGAATCAGAGAGTGGTGAGAACAAAAGCTATATTGGAGTGAGTTAAAGAGTAAATGAGAAATGATGCATGGAACAGGTATGTAAACAACTCTTTCAAAAAGATTTACTCTGAAATAGAATGGAGTTAAGGGGTTGTAGCTACTGTGTGGGGCATTGTAAGGTAGAGTTTATGTTTTTTAGAATGTTATAAACTTTTCGTTGAATAGAACATACATACATACATAAAAATATACAAATCATAAGTATACAGCTCAATAAATTTTTACAAAGTGAACACAACTATGTAATTAGCACACAAATCTATATATAGAACATAACCAGCACCCCAGAAGCCTCCCTCCTGCATCCGGTCAAAATTTTGCCTCCCAATAGTAACCTCCCAAGAGTCACCATTATTGTGACTTCAACAACAGTTTTTGCCTTTGTGGTGGTGGTTCTTTATATAAATTGAATCATATAGTATACGCTAATCTGTGCCTGTCTTCTTTCACTCAAAATATTTTTGTATGTAGTTTATTTATTTATTTTTGAGACAAGATCTCACTCTGTTGCTGGGGCTAGAGTGCAGTGGTGTCGTCATAGCTCACTGCAACCTCAAACTCCTGGGCTCAAGCAATCCTGACTCAGCCTCTTGAGTAGCTGGGACTACAGGCACATGCAACCACACCCAGTTAATTTTTCTATTTTGTGTAGAGATGGGATCTTGCTATGTTGCTCAGGCTGATCTTGAACTCCTGGCTTGAAGTGATCCCCCTGCCTCAGCCTCCCAAAGTTCTGGGATTACAGCTGTGAGCCACTGTCCCTGATCTCTGAACTCTGTTTTCTGTTCCACGAATCTGTGTCTATCCTGCCAATACCACACTATCTTAGTTATTGTGCTTAGAGTAAGTCTTAAAATCAATTAATGTGTTTTCTTCAACTTTTTTCTTCTTTTTAAAAATTGTTTTAGTTATTCTAGTTCCTTTGCCTATTCATATAAATTTTGTACTTACACTAACCAAGATGGCATAGCTTACTACACGCCTAAGCTGTATATGGTATAGCATGTTACTGTATTGAATACTACAGGTGGTTGTAACACAATGATGAGTATTCGTGTATCTCAATATATCTAAACATAGAAAAGTTACAATAAAAATGCAGTATTATAATCTTATGGCACCACTTTCATATATATGGCCCATTGTTGACTAAAACTTTGTTATGAAGTGCATGACCACATACACAGAATACTATATAAGTGCAAAAAAGATATAGTTATTAATTCCAGGAAAGTCAAATTTATACAAGAAAGAAAATATATATAGTAGGATGCTTTCAGATCCAAGTAATAGAAAACTTACTTTGGTATAAACAATAAGAAACTTATTTTCTCACACAAAATGGCATAAACAATGAGAAAGATTTATCATTTTATCCAGCAAAATGTACCCAGTTAGGATGGTTCAAGGATTAGTTAATTCGGTGGTTCAGTGACATCTTTAAGAACTGGAATTCTTTACATATTCCTGTCTTCCACTTTCAACGTTTTCCTTTTTGTCTCTAAACAACTCTAGGGACAGAAGAAATGATTTCTTACTCTGAGTTTCATTTTATGATCCAGGAACCTTTCCTAGATCACCCATTAGAGTTCCCCGTGTGTCTCATGGCCCAAATTTCATTGCCTGAATAATGGGAATCATTGTTACAGAAATTAATACTAGAATCATTGAAGAAGATGAGGTAAATATAGGGAGAATAGATGGAGGATCATTACCGTAGTCCAGGCAGGAGAGGATGGCAGGCCATAACTATTACTGTGGGAATGGAGATTTATATGGGAAATGACTTCCTTAAAGATTTACTACTGAAGATTCATTTATGTTTCAGACAGGTTTTTTTTTATGCTTACATTTGTCCTTTTTTGTGTGTGTATTCGGTAGCATGAGAAAATTTGTTACATATATATAATGCTCACTGATCAAGTAAGGTTATTCAGGGTGTTCATTACCTGAGTACCAAAAATGTATGGTACTCATACATTTATAGTCATACAAATACAATTGTCCTACTCTGCTATCACACCTTGAGTTTATTCCTTTCATCTTACTGTGTGTTTGTACCTTTTAACCTATTTCTTTTCATTTTCTACCCTACCTTACCCACCAATCCCCACTCACCTTTCTCAGTCTCTGTTATCTATTTTTCCACTCCATACCTCATTGTGTTCAAAGTTTTAGCTCCCACATATAAGTGAGAACATGCAATATTTGTCTTTTTGTCCTTGGCTTATTTCACTTAAAATAATGGCCTCCAGTTCCATCCATGTTGCTGCATGTGACACGATTTCATTCTTGTTTTATGACTGAATAGTATTCCATTGTGTATACATACCAAATTTTAAGATAGCTTTTTTTTTTTTTTTTGAGACAGAGTCTTGCTTTGTTGCCCAGGTTAGAGTCAGTGCTGTGGCATCAGCCTAGCTCACAGCAACCTCAAACTCCGGGGCTCAAGCAATCCTCCTGCCTCAGCCTCCGAGTAGCTGGGACAACAGGCCTGAGCCACCATGCCTGGCTAATTTTTTCTCTCTATATATTTTTAGTTGTCCAGATCATTTCTTTCTATTTTTTAGTAGAGACGGGGTCTCACTCTTGGTCAGGCTGGTCTCGAACTCCTGAGCTCAAGCAATCCTCCCACCTCGGCCTCCCAGAGTGCTAGGATTACAGGCGTGAACCACCACTCCCGGCCTAAGATAGCTTTTTAATAGTTAAATTTTTCTGTTTCCAATCAGAATTTATATTACTTCCCTCCCCTGAACTTTTGATATCATTATATGTTTGTAAAACTCAGGTGCCTACAAATTTTTAAAGTTTGTATTGACTATGTACAAAGTATTATATTACTAGGTACCTCAGATTTAAAAAAAGAAAAACAAACAAAAAGAAACAATAGAAGTATATATATTCCTAACTTTAAGGAACCTAAGTTCACTTTAAAGCAGTAAGAAACACATGTAAAAAAATCAGTAATAAAAGATAGTTTATGCTTAGGGCAAAATTAGAGTGTAGATAAGAGTCTAAGATTGTAAATACTTTTTTAACTTGTTATATGGGTGTGCCTTTTAAAAAATTTTATAGTAACTACAATTTTGAAGGTTTTTAAATAGGCAAATTACATTTTAGATGCATAGGGATATTTGTCATGTATGTTTATCATACATAGTTTTGCAAACCCAATAATTTTTCTTGGATTCCTTTAAAACAACAACAACAACAACAACAGTGTTTTAGAACAGGAGAAATAGCTGAGTTGCATGGGCTAATGGGACAGAGGTTCTAGCCAATCTTAACTCCTACTCTGCTGTTTGTAGCCACATTCCATACTTCTTCATTCAGAGCTACCTGTGTTTCCAATTCCTGTGCTTTTTGGGGGGTTCTTTTATACAAAGCAGCCTGCTTTTTTTTTTTTTCTTCCTTAGTTGTAGAATTAGGTTTGAACTTTGCATATTCTAAGTTTAGCTTTGCTAAATTCAATGCCTTTTGAGTATTTGCTTTCCGGCTTTCTAAGCTTTTATGAAGTCTTTCATCTGCTGTTGTCTCCTCTCTTTTTCTTTTTGACCTTGTAGATTTGTCCTTTTTTCTTAATTTACTGTCATTTAATGGGCTTTTGAGAGTATTAAAAAGTTTTCAGTTATACATGATAAATACGGAGTATAAGGCATAGAAATCTCTGTACTTAGATATTGCTGATGTAAGTTTACTTTCAATCAAATGAGCAGCTTTTTTAAAACTGTTGTTCTCAGTTGGGGGTAGTACTGTCCGCTACCACCACACCAGGGTGTCTGGAAATACTTGGGTTTTTAAAAATTGTGTCAATGTCTGGGAAATACTTAAGTGGCAGAGGTCAGGGATGATTAACATTGCAAAATACGAAGGACAGTCCTACACAATGAAAAATTAATCCAACACCAAATAGAAAGAAGGCAGGAGGTGTACTAAGCTGGAAAAAAGTGTGCCAGAAGGACAGGGACATAGAACAGAGGGTTCTGTACCATTTTGGAAATGGGATAAGGTAGAAGTACACATACTAAAAGGCAAGACCACCCCCAGCTTCCTTCTTCCACTTAGCCTGAAAGAATAGACCAAAAATTATGACAGTGGGGGTCCACAATGAAACCACCCAAGCAGTTTCATCCTACAGTGGAGCCTGCTGGTTGCCTAAGCCTTGTTGTTATAAATAATGCCAAAATCAGCGTCACAGTACACATCTCTTTGTGTATGTACCTGTTAGGAGTTATCCTAGGACAGTATGTGTTAATTGTTTTAAATCATAACCCAAGTAGGAAGTAATTTTATATCATAACCTAGTATATGCACATGCCATATGTTTGTGGTATATTTATGTAACTAAAACAAAAGTTTTACAAGACTACCCTTATTACATAGATGCACTCTGATATTTTTAGCTTGTTAAAAGTTGGTCTTGCTACATCTCATTTATATATAGAAGTAAATTTATGTATAGAAAATACATTTATTGGATAATATATAGAGATGAATATATGTAGAAGTAGAATTCTAGGCCTAAGACATATTTATCTTCAACATGAGCAAATATATAAATTAGTCTACAGAATCACTGTTTCAAATTACAGCTTCACCAACAATTAATAAAACTTTTAATTTGTGTTTCCAGACTCTTTTTACCAACGTAATAGGTAGAAATGGTATCTGTGACAGATATACTATATGTGTGTTGACCCAATCTTTATTTCTAAATCTTTTCTTTCTTTCTGTGTCAACTATGACAGACCTTAAGAGGTTAACCTTAAGAGGTCAAAACTTTATTTCCCAGCTTTCCTTGCAGTTAGAGGTAGCTATGCAGTTCTGACCAATTAGACATACCAAGTTTGGAATGCAGTCTGGAGGTGTAGCAGCCATTTTATCACCAAGTGGGTAAAAACTACGTGCTAAGAATGACAGTAAAAAAACAGGAGGAACTTAGGACATTGGTGACATTAGTAGTTTATATAAGAGTTCTGGATTATCTCCTTCTGGATTTATGTGATAAAAATAAACCTGAACTGTTTAAGCCACATATAGGTTTTTCAGGTTCACTTTTCTGTGAATTGCTTGTTCATTGCTATACTAGTTAGCTGAGACTAAGTTATGTTATAGAAACAAATGACCACAAAATTTAAGTGACTTATAAAACAAACATTTATTTTCCATTCACTTACATGTCAACTGCACATTTGCTTTGGATTTGCTACATGTCATCTTCATTCTGGGACCCAAGCTGAAGGAGAAGCTCCTGCCTGGGTCTTACAGCAGTGAGAAAAAGGGGAGTGATAGAACCACATGTTGGCTTTTACAGCTTTGATTCAGAAATGTTATGCTTTATTTCTACTTATATTTCATTGGCCAAAGCAAATCAGATGACCGACCTTAATGTAAATGGACAGGAAAGTAGAATCCTCTTACAAGGAAGACAGTGAATAACTAGGGACAATAATCCAACCTACCACAGTATCGTTTTACTTTTATGTTCTTATCAATTTGTAAAAGTTCTTTCTTCATTCTAGATACTAAACTTGTGGGTTTAGCTTTCACATTTAGGTCTGTGATCCATCTTGAATTAATTTTTGCATGTGGTCTGAGGAAGGGTCAAGGTTCAATTTTTTTCATAGGGATATCCATTTATTCTGGCATCTGTGATAAAATAACTTTCCCCCTTGGATTGCTTTGCACCTTTGTTGAAAATCAAAATGCCATTTAAATCTATGTCTGTTTCTGAGTACTTTTTTTCTGTTCCATCGATCTATTTGTTGAACATTATGTCAATAGCACACCATCTTGATTAAGCCTTGAAATCAGATAATCAAATTGTCTGGCTTTGTTATTTTTTTTCAAGATTGCTTTGGATATTTTAGGTCCTTTGCATTTCCATATTTAGTCTTCCAATCTATGAATGTGGTTTACTTTTCCATTTATTTAGTTCTTCTTTAATGTCAATAATATTTGTAGTTTTCAGCAAAGGGGTCTTACATGTTTTGTGTTAAATTTAATCCTGAGTATCTTATGTTTTTGATAATCATAAATAGAATTTAAAAAATTTTTATTTTCCAACTGATTGCAGCTAATTTATAAAAATACAATTGATTTTTGTGTGTAACTTTCATTGGGTTTTTGTTTCCGCTATGTTGCTGTTACAAACAATGCTGCAATGAATCATCTTGATTGTATATCATTCCAACTATATATGTTATATACAGTTGTCCCTCAGTGTCCATGGGGGTTGATTCTAAGAACCCCTCCACCCCTTCACCTCACGGACACCAAAATCCATGGATGCTCAAGTTCCTTAAATAAAATAGTATGGTATTTGCATACAACCTACACACATCCTCCCATATACTTTAAATTATCTCTGGGTTACTTGTGATACCTAATACCATGTAAATGCTGTGTAAATCATTATACTATATTGTTTATTTGTATTATTTTTTATTTTTTTGTTGTTCCCCCCCCCCGAATATTTTTGATCTGCGGTTGAAGATGTGGATGTGGAACCTGTAGATATGGAGGGTCAACTGTATTATATAATATATAATCTAGATCTTGAAACCTTTAGTAATCTGTTACTTTCACATATTACACCCATCATTAGATGTAATTTTAAATAGTTTTTTATAGAATTTTTGAAAAATACCAAAAAGAATAACAAGAATTCTGGGTATAATTGCATAGTTCTACCACATAGAGAAAACCAGAGTTAACAGTGTATGTTTCCTTGTGTATATTTTATATAGTTGTGATATATTGTATATAATAATTATCATGTAAGCATTTTCCCACAAAAAATACCCATGATTTTGTGCCTAAATTATAGCATTCTATTGAATGGATTTATCATAATTTACTTAATTAGAACCTAAACAGAGAAACTTTTGTTCATAGTTTCTTCAAAATTAAAAATTTGAAGGTAATTGATCTATTTTCAAATTCAGTAATATAATCATTTTCATTTTTCTGTGTATTTGAAAGTAGACTAGAAGTGTATTTTCCCTTTAATTGAAAAATAATAAAATACTGGTTTCACTTGATTTCTTTATAGAGAAAGATAATGAAAAAATTCTGTTAAAAACTAAAAGTTTACGTGGCTTTATTTTGTGGTGTAATTTGTTTATTACATTATAGATATTTTTAATAATTTTTTTGAAGAGAATATAAGATTTGCTATTTCTTAAGTTATGAATATCTAGTTTGTAAACATCCTTGCATAGTAAAATAACCATCTTTAGCTGAGGTCTAGAAGGAAAATTATTTCTAAAATGAAATTTTGTAAGAGGGGTCCACTTTTGGGAATAGAAGATCAGTGATGTTTTTAGTTACCTCAGTTGTGACTAGAGAATGATAGAATCAAGTAAAAAAAACTGGTCATTGTTAACCCCTGGGTTTCTCTCTCCACTAGATGATTTAAGTAGGATTGTGATATCAGAGCCTAATCAATCACTCATCCTTGTCCCTGTTGATGATCTCCAAATAGCTTATTATGATTAAAAGGACTGTGACATCAGGAGAAAGTCGACTATGTCCCTTGTTTTGTTCTCTTTACTTCTTTTAGTACTGTCTTGTATAATTGGTAATGCTAATAGCCTCCCAATACCCAATAATTAGATGTTTATCTAAAAATGTACTGTATTCATTTATACCCCTAAAATGGGATTTTTTAAAAAGAGATTGGGGCTCACTATGTTGCCCAATCTAGCTTCGAATTCCTGGGCTAAAGAGCTCCTCCTGCCTCAGCCTCTTGACTAGCTGGGACTATAGGCATGCACCACTGTCCCAGGCTTAAACTGGGAATTTGATTTGATTTTTAACTTGTACACACACAGTTTCAGAAAATAGAAAAACCTCATGCTTGGTATGATTTACACAATATAGTAAAACATAGTATTAACAGTAAAAAGAACCCTTTATTTGAGTAACATACATCTGATGTTAGTAATGTATATTTAGAATTGTAACTGTTTTAGGTACTATAGATTTTAGGTATGCAAGTGCTTTTCAGTGTCGTTACCTCTAATCTTATTTATTTTTCTCAGGGCTTTTTTTAAATTAATGGCACTGTAAACTACAAGAATCATTATGGACTTCCGCTTAAAATTCATCTTTTAATTGGAAAACATAAGAGAACATTAATTTCCATTAGATTAATTTACTTCCTTTTAGTCCTGAAGTTCCAGTGGGCAGAGGACACTGAATTAAAATTAGATTGTTGTGACAGGTAGGGAACAACATTTTTTAACAATATTGAATAATAACTTAAATATATTTATTGTAATTTTTGTGTACATATGAGTTTTTCTTTAAAATGAACTAATTTTTACCAGGCTATTTTTTCAAGTGAAGTAAAATATCAGTTGACTAAGGAAACTTTATTACACACACATACCAGCAGTGAACATGGGCTTGGATTGATTGTTCTGTGAGGTCCCTGTAAATTATAGAAATCTCATTTAATATTATTCAGATTCTTTAACTTAGTGGAAATAAAAGGCTAACACAGATTTGTCCTGTTTTAAATTTTAATGTATTCTTGACATATATTTTCTTGTCATTTTTGTTTACTTTGTTTTAATGAGCATATGTATTGGATTTAGCTTAAATAATCTTAGTTTCCAGGACTACTCAGAAATGAATTGAATTGATGTATTAAAACCTATGTGGTTGGAAGGAAGTGATAAGACACTACTTGGAAATTATCTTATAACTTGGGTTTGGACAGTCATTCATCACTTAGCTGGTGGTCAGATTTTGAGCTCCTTCAACAGTTCTAAAGTTATGAACCAATGAACAAGCAGAAAGAGGTCTCTGAAAAAACATTTATTAAGTACCTCTATATGCATCAGAAACTGTGCTAACAGTACAGTTTTATTTAATTCTCACAATAACCCATATCTGGTTCATGATTAAGGAAACAAATGCAGAGAGGTTAACATAAAGATTAAAATTCAAGTCTTTTTTATTCCAATTTTAGAGTATTTTTTGATATAAGTGTGTCAATGGTCTCCAATGCAACCCCCAGATTCAGTGGTTCACTAGATGTACTCATAGGACTCAGCATATAGTTGTATTCACAGCTAAAATTTATTACAGCAAAAGGATTTAAAACAAAATTAGTAAATAGAAAAGGCATGTGGGACAAAGTCCAGAGGAGGCTCGTCACACATTTCTAGAGTCATCTCCTCATGGAGTCATATAAGATATGCTTAATTCCTCTAGCATCAAGTGTGACAACACATGTGAAATGTCTACCAAAGAAGTTCATTAGAGACTCAGTGCCCAAGCTTTTTACTGAAGGCTGGTCACATAGGAACTTTCTGTCTAGCATGTACCAAAATTCCAGACTCCTATAAGAAAAGTAGATATTTAACATACACCACATTATTTGTTCAAACATTTAGGCCCTGTGAACTACTCCTATCAGTTGTGGAATGGTGGGAACCTTCCTGAAATCCAAGTTTCTAGGTACCAACCATCATGGACCAGTCTTGCAAGCAGGCCTCTCTAAGGATAACTGTCTCAAGGCTACTCTTTTCTGCACAGTCCACCTCCCTTGGCACTTGGCCAAGGTGTCTTGACAGCTACCCCCTTTAAAGGTCCAGAATTTAGCCAGTTAAAACAAATTTCATTAATTATAAAGGTCTATCATAGAAAACCAAGTGACTTCCTCTTTAAGTTCCTGCATTTAAATTTCTTTTTATCTGGCCTAAGTTGTCAATTCAGACACAGCACAAATCTGGCTAAGTTGAGGGTGACCTGTTTGCTTTTCAGGGTTTTTCAGCAGTGTCATGATAGGGTACATGTGAAAGATGTACAATTCCAGAGGCCACTCATAGTACCCCTGGAAACAAAGAGTTAACAATTATTAGGATACTTCAAACAGTACATATATAGACAGTCCCCAGCTTATGATGGTTTGCTTACAAATTTTTGACTTTATGATAGGTTTATTGGGGCATTAAATGCACTTTTATTTTCATCAACCCTTTGGTTGATTTGCATAAATGCATTTTTGACTTAACGATATTTTTTATTTACAATGTCCTTATTGGGACATGACCCAATCGTAAGTCGAGGAGCATTTGTAGTAGTTAGTACAGGTTAACAGGGTCCCTAGTAACCTCTCACCATTGAGTCTCCACACTAGGGTTTCCAATCCAGTCCAATTAATTCTGTTTAGTGTTTGGTTTCAGAACTGCCTGAAGGCAGTCAGTTTCAGACAAATTTGCTTGGCCATGATATCAGTTCATTCTCCTCACATGTATGAATGACACCTAGAGATGTTCTGTGTGAAAATGCAGGAACTGGGCCAGCCTCTGCTGTCTCATAATCAGGGCTGCCAGATGTGATCATAGGCTCAGCCGTCAGTTTGAATTCAAAGTGCTCGAAACACTCGGAAAGGCAGCATGGGAAGCTTTCCTTCAGGAAGAGGGGAACACTTCCCCAAACAATTCTGAAAAACTAAGATTATTAATGCCCTTTCCCATGCGTCCCCAGGTACCAGGTTTTTGTTTTGTTTCTGGTGTTAAAAAATCAGTGTGTCCAATTTAGAAACCCTAACTTTATAGTTTTTCAGTTATCTCTTGTTCTCACCCAAATTGTTTTATCCAGAAGAGTTGAGCGTTGGTGGTATAGTGGTGAGCATAGCTGCCTTCCAGAAGGGTTGAGTGCAACAGGGACTAAAGTATTTCCTCAGAAAAACATTTTTTGTATAATTTAATCAGAAAGACACATTTTGTTCAGGAATTGGTCAGGATGAACTCCTGAATTTTCAAAAATTTTCATAATGGTTTTATAGAATTTCCTCTTTTTTTCTGACTAGTTACCTAGTGAGCAGTCTAGGAAAATATTAATACAATCCCTTTTTGGGGAAAGCTTCATTTCATAATCAAGCTACCTTACTATAATTTGTGCACCAGAAAGAAGGTGAAGGAAGTAGGGTCAGGTTATCAGTCCATTGTTGTAAATTGCAACTAATCAGGAAACCTGAACACAAGTCAAAAGCAGTGAGACATTTCCTAGAGGGAGTCCAGAATCCAGTCTGGAGTAGGTGGAGGGGTCATACTCCTTGTGATATGTCCCAACTTGCAGCTTTTGGCAGGTATCACAAGTTAGGAATGAAATTAGCCACTGCATCAGAAATAGAGTCAATCAGCAGCCCAATTTTACATTGTCCCATTAGAGAATAAGCCCTTTCCTGTGGGCATTTGGATCTGACCCAGACAGTCCAGCTGGTATCCATTGATGTTTTTCATAGTTTAAGGCCCACAGAGGGGTGTCTTGAATCTGCAACAGTCTCAGAGTCTGAGTTTTGTTCATTGAGCCTATGTCTTCTTTCATTCAGCAGAGCTCATGCTGTGGCTGAAAGGCCCATATCAGACATACCAGATTTTATCTCATAGTCGGGCACAGACAATTAGGATATGTGAATTCAAAATTCAAAAAAAGTTAGCAGCTAGTTTTTTGCAGCAGGAAAGCCAAGATTCTGTAAGGCCATAGAGCTGTGTTCTAAGTGACAAGCAGGCTTTCTTAAGCCCTTTTTATCTTGTCAATGTTAGAATCCAAATTGACCAACTGGAAGAAAAGCACATCAGGCAGAAAAATCATCAGCTTTTAAGGGTCAGACATCTGATTTCATAAGAGCTCATTAGCAATTAAAACTGGTTTTTAAACCTCCAAAAGTATGTGTACATCTAGAGATTGCCTCTCCTTTAAATGTCCTCTTTTGCAGAGGCTTCAGTAGGCAGAAACATCCATTATGGAGACTTAACTCTAATTTGTTTAAATTTCAGTCTGCTCACCAGCACCAAAAAGCAAGGAAATTTTTCTTTTTAGCTTTACCTGATTAGTATGATCACTCTAGCATATAACTTTCTACATCAGTTTTGTTATATATCCAGATGCAGTGCCCACAAAATATGGAACTATTTTGTGAAAGTTTCTTTTTTTCCTCATAATAATTTTTGCACATTTATTTAAATCCCTAGCAGTAAATGTCACATTCATAGGTCCACATTACAGCAGTGCCAGTGGCGGTTTGGTGTAGATCCTGGCTGGAATGCAAGGTGAAAGGGGTTGATGCAGCAGCAGCTAGACTGAAGAAGCTGTTAGAGGGCATTGCCCTCCCCTGTTCCCCTTTTTCCCTCTAAGTTTATCTAAAGCTTTACTTCAGCCCTGGGAGTTGATTTAACCCTTTTCTGTTTACTTGGAGGAGAGTACAGTGTAAACTTCTAACATTTTTGGCCCCTCCAAAGCTTACCTTTGGTAATGTTTGGCCTCTTTACCCTCCCATCTGGCAGGAAAAAACAAAAACAAAGACATCACCCAGGATGTACTCCCCCTCCCTTCACTTTAGTCAATATAGGCAAAGCAGCCAGGGAATCAGCAGGCCAACTATTTTGGTGTTGGATCTATCATTTTCAAACTTCATAGGCAACTTTTATCTGTCATAACAGAGAACAGCTCATAACAGCTTTCTATTATCTTGCATAATTACATAGCTACCCAGGCATCAAAAGTTCCTCATACTCCACCTCTTTATCCTTTTCTTTTCCCAAACAATGCTTTCACCATATTTTATTGAGATGGACTGGTGAATCCCACTTCTAATACCACAGTGTTCAGGAATCTTGAAGACTACCCCCAAGTTCAGTCATCCTCCTAGAGGACCCACAGTTGTTGTAGTCACAGCTAAAATTTATTACAGCAAAACGATTTGAGATAGAATCAACAAAGGGAAAAGGTACATGGAGTGAAGTCCAGAGAAAACCAGGCACAAGCTTCCAAGAATCTTCTTCCTATGGAGTCACACAAGATGTGCTTAATTTCTCCAGCGTTGAATTGTGACAACTAGTATGAAATGCTGTCTACCAAAGAAGCTCGTTAGAGACTCAGCACTCAAGATTTTTATTGAAGGCTGGTCACCTAGACACCTTCTGTCTAGCATGTACCAAAACTTCAGACTCCCAAAAGAAAAACAGGTGTTAACATATACCACATTATTTTTTCAAACAATTTAGGCACAGTGAACCACTCCTGTCAGTTAGGAAATGATGGGTTTCAGGGACCCCTCCTGAAATCCAAGTTTCCAGGTACCCAACCGTGGACCAGTCTTGCAAGCAGACCTTTCTAAGGATAGCTGTCTAAAGCTTGCTATGTTAACTCTTCAAAAATAGGGTAGAGTGCCCTCAGACAAATGAGGCTAATACATAATACTTAAAAAACTTGGTTTAACATAATTCATTTAGGTTCAACAGGACAACAAAGAAGAAAAAGTGAGAGCTGCTAGAAGTGAAATAGTTTTATACTCTAATATAATACTTCTAGATTTTCCCCCATAACAATAATAATTGAAAAAGAGTATGATACAATGAAGGACACAGCAAAATTAGGAAGACTCACTGACTTTAAAACAGTGTGTAGTGGAGTTGAGTCTTTTCCAATGAAGATAATCTAAACAATTGTGTATTATAGCAATTTCATATTTGTTGTTTGTAGTTAGTTTGAGAAAGGGGATTGTACTCTTAATATTATTTTGTAAACTTGTACTAATTTTGTATGTACATAATTATTAGAGATGTTAGGAAGTTCAGTTCTCTGAGGTGTAAACATGAAATTCCCAATTAAAGTTCATGTTTTAAAAATTTCAAGTGTTTAATACTACTTACAAACTAAAAATTAATGATTCCCTTTAAAATAATATTTAACTGAATTTCCAAACTTCTATACATAGTGTGTAATTTTTATCTTTTTTCTTTAATTGAAAATATGATTGATTTAAGTTTAGAAAGTCTCAGTTGAGGCTAAAGGTTTACCTTTAGGGACATAAGTAATTTTTGTCTTTGTTTCAGATGCATCAGCTTTAGAACTTGGCTTCCTAATTCCAAGATAAACTCTTCCAATTTAACATTTTAACTTACGTTTTCAAAATAAGGACAATACGGTATTCAAAAATTATAAAAACAAACACTGCTGAATAGAGATGCCAAAGGTGCTGAAATTAAACTATTTGCTGGCAGCATCATAGCATTAGAGCCTGAAGTTTATTTTTCAGTCACTCTATGAAATTCTGAATTCAAAGTTTGAAAAATTATTGTGAAGAATTAAAGTGTAACATAACATTTTTTTTCACTGTTTAAGGAGTTTTTATTAAAGCAAGAATTTTATAATCCAAATTATGTTTCCTTGCTCAGTTATCAATTCTGTTACTTAACAAAACTGACATTCTGAGCTATTCCACAGTAAAGAATTACAAAATTAAAGAAAGAAATGCTTTACATTTTTAACATAACATTTTGAGTCATTGAAAATTCAAATGTATGGAAGCTGAATACTATTACTTAAATGGAAAGCTGTGATCATTACAGGTAATTATGTTTTCGTAAGAAATGGAAAAATTAGAATGATGTTTCATACAGTAGTTGTATCCTAAGTTTAGACAACTTTCTGCTGTGGACTTCATGCTAGCTAATTTCAGTGTTCATTTGCCAGTTTGGCAGAAAGAAGCAGTCTTTTGAAAGTAGTTTTTTGCAGCTATTTTCATGTCTTCCTTTTCTAACTGCAGTAATCCTTTTCTACACTGTGAAAGCTATGTAGATCTAAAAGCTATCCAAGACAAGCCAGAATATGTTGGATTATCTTCTTTTCCTTGCTTACTGAGAAGCCTGAAGACAGCTAACTGGCATTGATTTTTTTTTTTTATTGCTATCATGATAATACTTTTGTGTTTTATGCAGTCATTTTATTTTGAATGCTGCCATATTAAGACTTTGGAATAACAGAAAAGTGAATTTTAATTCTAGAATACATATTACAGGGAAATTGCTTTCTTTGTTAAAAGAACTTTGTTAGCTCAGGTCATTTTCACTACTCTTTAATCTTTGGAAGTTTTCCTGTAGACTGTGGATATTCATGAACTTCTTCTAGAGTAAAGCCACATTGCAATTCAACCTAATATGCCATTTGGCAAGCTAAACCCCAAATCTCTTAAACCAGACTTCATTTTTAGCAACATTTCAGACTAAGATCTCTTTGCTTGCTTCCAAAGTAGGGGCTCTGTGTGTGTGTGTGTGTGTGTGTGTGTATTTTGCATATACTCCCAGTGTGAGGTCTGCCTCCTGCTCCGGGTTTTGCACTTATCAATTCTGTGTCTCTTTCTCTTAATATAGTCACACACCGCATGATGGTGTATGACAGTTGTACCATAAGATTATAATGGAGTTGAAAAATCCCTGTTGCCAAGTGACGTTGTAATGTCATTGTGCAATTACTTAATTTTTTTAGATAAATTTAGTGTAGCTTAAGTGTACAGTGTTTGTAAAGTCTACAATAGTGTACAATAATGTCCTAGGCCTTCACATTTACTCACCACTTACTCACTGACTCACCCAAAGTAACTGCAGTCCTGCAAGCTCCATTCATGGTAATTCAAGTGTACCATTTTTAATCTTTTATACCGTGTTATTACTGTACCTTTTATATGTTTAGATACACCAATACTTACCATTGTGTTACAGTTGCTACAGTATTCAGTACCGTAATATGCTGTACAGGTTTGTAGCCTAGGAGCAATAGGGTATACCATATAACTTAGGTGTGTAATAGGACCATCTAGGTTTGTGTAAGTACACTCTATGATGTTTGCACAACTATGAAATCACCTAATGATGCGTTTATCAGAACATAACTTCATTAAATAATGCATGTCTGTATTTGTAAGTGCAGGTACATGGGAGAGAACTTTAATACTGGCAGTGATCTAGAAAAATAATGAGAATGGAATTTATTTTTGTGAAGAATATAGTTGAAAAAATATATATGTAGTTTTTTAACTTCCCATAGGTCAGACACCTAATAAATGAGAAAGTCTAGGCTTATGATGAGGAAATTGAGGTAGACAGAGTTTAAGTGTTTTGTGATAGAACTAGGAGTAGATGTGGGGCTTCAGCCCAAATTGTTCTACTTTGCTGCACTTGTTCCACCAAACCAGGGGTTGGCAAACTTTGGCCCGTGGGCTGAATCCCCTTGCCAGTTTTTATAAATGAAGTTTTATTGAATATAGCCACACCCATTCTTTCGGGTATTGCTATGGCTTTTAAGCTACAACAGCAGTGCTTGTGCAGTGCTGAGTGCTTGTGACAGATGTCATATAGTTCACAAAGCCATATTTACTATCTGGCCCTTTACAGAAGAAGTTTGCTGACCTGTACACTAAACGATATATTGGTCAGAGGCGCTGTGAACTAAGTGTGCATTCAGTAATATAAATTTCAATCTTACTAGAGCATTAGACTTGGACAAGAACAATAAAGTAGGTTCCCTATAATCCAATGAGTAAAGTATTAACTAATGATAAGACAGGAATGTTCAGAAGCTTTTAGTATTAAATTTGGAAAGATAGACTGAGATAATTTAAATGTAGTCCTTTGTATTCCTGTGATTCTGTTTGTTATATAATTCATTTTAAGAAGTCAACACTTGGGCTGGGTACGGTGGCTCACACCTGTAATCCTGGCACTTTGGGAAGCCAAGTCAGGAGGACTGCTTGAGGCCAAGAGTTCAAGATTAGCCTGGGCAATAGCAAGACTCATCTCCACAAAAAATATTGATAAAAAAATTAGCTGAGAATGGTGGCACGTGCCTGTAGTCTCAGCTACATGGGAGGCTAAGGCCAAGAGCATCATTTGAGCCCAGGAGTATGAGGTTGCAGTGAGCTATGATGATGCCACTGCACTTGAGCTCAGATGACAGAGTGAGACCCTGTCTTAAAAAAATAATGAGCCAGGCTTGGTGGCTCACACCTATAATCCTAGCACTCTGGGAGGTGGGAGAATCCCTTGAGCTTAGGAGTTCTAGACCAGCCTGACAAAGAGTGAGACCCCGTTTCTACTAAAATGCATGCTTGTAGTCCCAGCTACTTGGGAGACTGAGTCAGGAACATCACATCAGTCCAGGAGTTTGAGGTTACAGTGAGCTATGATGATGCCACTGTGCTCTAGCCAGGGTGACAGAGTGAGACTTTGTCTCAAAAAAATTATAATAATAAATAAAAAGTCAATATTTGTAAACTGTTCAGTTTTCCTATGAAGGTAGGTATAAATTTCTTTTATTATTCTTTGTTTTTATTTTAAATGAATACAGTTAACATTTTAATACTATATTTGTGACATTTAAACTATACCTTCAGTTGTGTTCATTAATGTTTGCACTTAAGCAGAGTTTTTTTGTTTATGACAAAGTATATAGTATAGCTTAGATTTTAAAACTCTGCTATAGTAATAGGATTCAAGGAGTGTGTTGGGGAGTCAGAGATGCATAGGGACCAGGCGCTGCAGTGGGGGATATAAGATATTGATATAATACAACCTTACAGGGAAATCTAAGATTTCTCAGTAGACTTTGGCCAGTTTGTCATCACATTTCTGAAGGAATTTATTGTCAGTCAGTCAGTCAGATTTCAGCCTTTTTATCTCAAGTCATTTTCTCAATGAACTATACCAATTTCGTCTTACTATAGTACTTTCTAATAACACCGTTATTGTTGTTAGTTTCTAAAATCTTCATAGACTTTTAAAAACAGCAATTTGCCAATCCTTGATATTCCAGTTCTTAAAAGAATAAAAGGGAGGAAATTAACATTAACTTTTTTTTTTTTTGGAGACAGAGTCTCACTGTGTTGCTGGGGCAAGAGTGCAGTGGTGTCATCCTAGCTCACAGCAACTTCAAACTCCTGGGCTCAAGCAATCCTTCTGCCTCAGCCTCCCGAGTAGCTGGGACTGCAGGCATGTGCCACCATGCCTGGCTAGTTTTTCCTATATATTTTTAGTTGTTCAGATAATTTCTTCCTATTTTTAGTAGAGACGGGGTCTCACTCTTGCTCAGGCTGGTCTCAAACTCCTGACCTCGAGCAATCCTCCCGCCTTGGCCTCCCAGAGTGCTAGGATTACAGGCGTGAGCCACCACTCCCAGCCAACATTAACTTTTAAAAATTCATGTTTTCGTAGGATTTTCTTTTCCTCCCTCGCTCCCTTCCTTCCTCTCATTAAATGCCTATGATATTCTGACTTCCATATGAAATGGGAAAGAATACCTGATACATTTAATAAGGATTTCAATGGCCATTTTATGACTAAATTCAAAATAGCTTGGTAGTATTTTGTTGAGGTTTTTTGCATCTGCATTTATAAGGGATATTGGCCTGCAGTTATTTTGTTTTGTTCTTTCCTGGCTTTGATAGCAAAGTGATACTGGCTTCATAGAATGAGTTAGGGAGGATTCCCTCCTTCCTGATATCATGGAATAATTTTTGTAGGATAGGTAGCAGTTCTTTGTAGGCCTGGTAGAATTCAGCTATGAACTCGTTTGGTCTGGGGCTTTTTTGGAGGGAGATATTATATTATTGCTTCAATCTCACTGTTCATTCTTGGTCTATTCAGGATTTCTGTTTCTTCTTATTCAGGCTTGGGGGTTATGTTTTTCCATTTGTCCATTTCCTCTACATTTTCTAGTTTGTACGTGTAGAGGTTTTCATAATATTCATAGATGATATTTTGTATTTCTGTGGTATCAGTTGTAATGTGTCCTTTTCATTTCTGATTGAGGTTATTTGAGTCTTTTTCTGCTTAATCTGTCTAGTGGTCTATCAATTTTATCTTTTCAAAGTTATTTCATTGATCTTTTGTATTTTTTCCCCATTTCATTTATTTCTGCGCTGAGCTTTGTTATTTTTCTTCTGCTGCTGGCTTTGGGTTTGGTTTGCTCTTCTTTTTCTAGTTTTGTGAGATGTGACATGAGGTGTTTTATTTGTGATCTTTCTGTCATTTCAGTACAGGCATTTAAGGCTATGAATTTTCCCTTTAGGACTGCTTTTGTTGTATCCCATGAATTTTGAGTGCTTATGTCCCCTTTGTTGTTCAGTTTGAGGAATCTTTTGATTTCCATCTTAATTTCATTATTGACCTAAGGATCGTTCAACAACAGGTTGTTTACTTTTCATGACTTTGCATAGATTTGAGCATTTTTCTTGGAATCGATTTCTAGTTTTATTCTGCTGTGGTCTGAGAAGATACGTGGTATGATTTTGATTTTTTCGAATTTGTTGAGGCTTTTTTTGTGGCCTAATATATGATCAGTCTTTGAGAATGTCCCATGTACTGATCAGAAGAATTCAGCAGTTTTTGGGTAGAATGTTCTGTAAATGTCTTTTAAGTCCATTTGTTCTAGAGTCCCGTTTAAATCCAGTGTTTTTTTTTATCGATTTTCTGCTTCAATGATATGTACAGCCCTGTCAGTAGGCTGTTGAAGTCCCCTGCAATTATGATACCACTGTTTTATTTCTTTGCTTAGATTCAGTACAGTTTGTCATATCAATCTGGTAGATCCTGTGTGAGGATTGAAAAGGAAGAAATAAGCGAAATGTGGTGGCTCATTCCTGTAATCCCAGCACTTCAGGAGGCTGAGGTGGGAGGATCACTTGAGCCCAGGAGTTCGAGACCAGCGAGACCCTGTCTCTACAAAAAATAAAAATTACCTAGGTGTGGTGGTGTGCACCTGTAGTCTCAGCTACTCCAGAAGCTGTGGCAGGATGTCCTTTGAACCCAAGTATTCAAGGTTACAGAAAGCTATGATTATGCCACTGCACTACAGCCTTGGTGACAGAGCAAGACTCTGTCTCTAAAAAAGTTTTTTTTAAATAAATAAAAGGAAGAAATAAAAATAAAATGATTTCTTTCTTCAATTAATCTTTTCATGTAATACATTTATTAATATTTCCACTGGTTTCTCTCATGTATACTTATTATTATTGTTATTCTTGTTTTTGTCTTGGATACCACTCAGCAATGCCCTCCTGCCTTTCCTAAGTTAGAGTGCTTGGATATCCCTTTATAATAAAAACCATACCTAATGACAAAAATAAATAAATAAAAGAGAAAAAAAGGAAGAAATAAAACTACCTCTATTCATAAATGATGTGAATGTACTTTAGACAATCCCAAAAATCTATTAAAAAACATTGTAGAACTAATAAGTGAATTTAGCAGATTTGCAGAATACCAGGTCAATATACAAATTCAGTTGTATTTGTATATACTAGAAATGAACACTGGGAATTTATGTTTTTAAGAAGTGTCATTTATAATAGCACTCCCAAAAAGAAATACTTAAGTGTAAATCTAGCAAAATATGTGTACCATTTGTATGATGTAAACTACAAAACTCTCATTGAAAAGCAATCAAAGAAGATATAAATAGAAATACCATGTTTATGGATGAGAAGTCTCGGTAATGTTAAGATGTCAGTTCTTCTAGTAATCAAAACAATATAGTATTACTGAAAAGATAGATACACAGAAAAATAGAACAGAATAGAATCCAGAAATGGATTCACACAAATATAGTCAATTGGCTTGTGACAGAGATGCAAAGGTGACTCAATGGAGAAAGGACAATCTTTTCAACAAATGATGCTGGAATTATTGGATGTCCATACGCAAACACCTTATACAAAAATTTACTCAAAATGGATCATAGACTTAAATGTAAAACTTGAAAGTACAGTACTTCTAGAAGCAAATATAGGAGAAAATCTCTGTGATTTGGGTTAGGCAAGGAGTTTTACAAAGGACTCCAAAAACACAGTTCATAAAGTGGGGGGAAATTGATAAATTTGATTTTTGAAAAATCAAAATTAAAAACTTAGTCTTTGAAAAATGGCATTAAGCAAATGAAAAGAGAACCTACAGACTAGAAGAAACATTTGCAGATCACATTTCTAACAAAGGACTTTTTTTTACAGTATTTTTAAGGATTTCGAATTCAATAATATTCTACCTTAAAAATGGGCAAATGATCTAAACAGACACTTTACAAATCAAGATGTATGCATGGCAAATATGCATATGAAAGCATATTCAACATCATTAATCATTAGAGAAATGGAAGTTAAAACCATTGTACAATACCACTGCACATCTGTTAGAATGGCTACCAAAAATGGAAAGAAAAAAAAAACCCTGACAATTCCAAATGCTGACCAGGATCCAGCATTTATAGCAACTGTTCTTATATATGGTTTATAGGAATGTAAACTAGTATACCTACTCTGAAAAACAAGTTGGTAGCTTCTTATAAAGTTAAACATACAACTTACTACATGCTCCAGCAATTTCACTCTTGAATATTACCCAAGAGATATTAAAACTTATGTTCACACAAAATCTGTATGTGAATTTTATGGCAGCCTTACTAATAATTCCCCTCAACTGGAACCAACAACAGCACTTTACTACTCAAAGATGATGAAACCATAAGAATGGTTGAACAAACAGTGGTACATCCATACAGTGGAATACTACCCAACAATACAAAAGATTGGACTTGATTTATATATCAACATGGATAAATCTTAAATACATTTTGCTAAAAATATTAAAGCAAGACCTATGAAAGATCAAGCTGAAAAACCTACAATGAGTCCCTATTGTACACAGAATAAAATCAAAGCCTTACAGTGCTTGTCCATATACCTCCACTAGAATATAAACTCCATAGATGAAATGATGTTTATCTGTTTATTTGTATTTGTTGACTGAAGAAAGTATGTATTAATACTGCTGGTTAACAGATGAAGAAACAATTCAAAGAAATTAACTTACTTGGTAAAATAGAAACAATGTGACTCCTACTAAATTGCTCCTCACCATCACATTTCTTAGCAATACCTTTGCCTTACCATAGTTTTAAAACCAGTCCATGGTTCCAGACTGACTTGTGTATTATAATTACCTGGGGAACTTTTAAAATTCTCACTCTGGCCTTGTCCTCCCTAAGACCAGATGCAGTCACCTCTGTGGGTGATGCTTATACACAGTGACAAATGAAAATTACCATAGGTCAATAAATGCATGTTGAATGGTCAAATGAACAGAGTTGAAAGCTCAGTATATTTATTATTTGCCCACATGCTTTTGGTCTGCTGTAGTGTGTTAATTTTTCCTGGCTTCTTTTTTTCTTCTATGCATATTTTTCTTTACTTTATCCCTTGCAAGTTCTCATGAATCTCTTTTTTAATCATACTCTCCTTTTCTGTAAGTATTATTTCAGAAACCATTGAGCATTTCTTTGGACTTTGAGCTTTCTGGAGTCTTCTTAGAAACTCACCTCTTTGATTTCAACCTAGAGTGGGATGGGTTTTTGTTGGGACCTGCTGCTTGAATGAACTTTCTGCTTGTTTCTGTAAAGGGAAATTTATTTGTAGATATAAGATTGTTATTCTTATCAGTAGTGCAGATTAATTGCAAAACAGTCAATTTAGTACATGTATGTGTGTATATGTATAATATGTATATATGTGTATGTTATCTATCTAGTTAAAGGAAAAATGGGAGCCAATTATTTTGTTTAGGTCAACAACTGCAGTGCATGACTAAAAATAATTTCCTTTTGTGGAAACAGATAAGAATTGGTTATTTATTTCTAAAGAATTTCATTTTCTGTAAAAGATTTCTGGCAGTAGTTTGTTAATTTAAGTACACCTGAGTTTTTGTTGCAGCTTATTAACCTATGAATGGGGAAGTCAGGAGACAAAGATTTAAAGCTAGAATTACAGAGCTGTTCACAATTAAAGGTTAATCAGAAATTAAGTAAAGCTTTCTGTAGCCTATCCACAGGCTACATTTGTCTTTTTTTTTTTCCATTAAATACTTACCAAGTGCTGTGCTTTACTACTCAAAGATGATGAATCCTTGCCCAGATTTTCTTGTAAAGATTTAGAAGCCCAAAATAAGGAATTTTTTTGCCTCTTTAATAATTCATTGCTTGCCTCATGAAGCTGTATCCATAGATTTATCTTGGAGAAATATTACTTAAGGTTTTGATTAAAACAGAGGGAACTATCGCTTGCAGTAATAGCTATGGCTAAGAAAAAGTGAAAGGACAGACACATCTGGCATATTTGTAGACAAGACTTGTGAGGATAAATCTGAGGGGAATGGAGCCATGACCATTTCTGGTGACATTCAGTCTTATTGATCACATTTTTAAAATGAGGCGCAGTGCAGTGACTCATACCTGTAATCCCACCACTTTGGGAAGCTGAAGCAGGAGGATCGCTTGAGGCCAGGAGTTCAAGACCAACTTGAGCAACACAGTGAGACCCTGTCTCTACTAAAAATAAAAAAATTAGCTGGGTGTGGTGTCATGTGCCTGTAGTCCTACCTAGTTGGGAAGCTGAGGTAGGAGGATCTCTTGAGCCCAGGAGTCCAAGACTGCTGTGATCTATGATTGCACCACTGCATTCCAGTCCAGGTGACAGAGCGAGACCCTGACTCAAAAAAAAAGAAAAAGACTTGAAAATAACTGAAAGCCACAAAAAGGCTTCTCAATATCATTATGCTTTCAACATGATTAATAGTAATATTTAATGCACACTTAAAGTATTATTGATTTTTTTAAGTTATCTTTTGTTAAGCAAATACCCCAAGATACCATTACTTTCTTTGATTTTTTTTTTTACATCTTAGGTACAAATTATTTTTCTTATAGAACATTTCACTAAAGTAATAATGTACCAAAAAAGTGTTATATATTAATCTAATCCAGAACTCTGAAAATGTTTATAATTAGAGCTGCATTCTGTCAGAGAAGATAAGACCAAGACAACTGAAAGTTTCCAAATCCTTGGGAAAGACCCTTCAGAACCCACATAATATTCTTTATATTTGGTTATAGATAAAAATATATAATAAACTGAATGGAGTTCTTGTTAAGATTAATAAACTGTTAAATGCTTAGAGCAGTACAAGAAAACACAAATTATTTCGCTGAGAATAAACACATGGCTTCTAAATTCTGTGAAAAACAAAGAATAAAATAAAGTAAGTCAAGGCCGTCACTGAAAAATCCATCTAGTGTATTGTGATAAGTAACAAGTATGGGAGGGAGGGATTTGCTCCTGTTATTCAAAATGAGATAATAAAGGTAGTACATTAAGCCAAAGGTTCAGCAACTTTCTGAAAAATAAAAATCTAAAAGTTATGTGGTATGATCCAATTAATGTATATGTATTTATAGTGTGTGTATGCATACAAATGTATATACACATTTATATACATAAACAAATTTAAATAGGGTCATTCTTTATCAGAATGCTAACAGTGGTTATCTTCCAGTAAATAGACAATGGAGGAGGTTGTCCTTTTTCTTGATTCATATTTTAAAGATTTCTACTATACATATGTATTTGTATATTTAAAATAAAAAATCAGTAATAACCAACCCTTGAAAGACCCAAATGGTGTCCTCATTAATTGTAGTCATAGGCCAGATAATGTGCTGCTGTCTCTAAGCCTATCTGTAAGATAGGCTTGGCAAATGCCTTACCCTGACATTCAGCTGGAGGGATCCAGAAGCTTTTTGTACAGTGGAGTCTGTACATTGAAATCATCCAAGGAATTTAAATACCAATGCTTAGGTGCTACCCCTAGAGACTGATTTAAGTGGTCTGAGATTTAGCTTGGCCAGTAGGACTCTTTGAAGTTCTCCAGGTTATTATGACGTACAACCAAGGTTGAGAACCACAATGTACAAAGCTTGAGTTGAACAACATATATATGATTTTCAACTGTTTTTTAAAGCAGTGTTTTAGTGCCCAGCCTGCCACTGAATTAATTGGGTAACATGATAGACTCTGGTATTCTCTGCCTCTTAAGATTTCCTCCCTCCATCTGTCTTCTACACTGTCACAATAGTTAATTTTCTAAAGCATGAAATAATAATATTACTGCCCTGCATAAAAGCCTTTAATTATCTATTCTTTTCAGTTAAAGTATAAGTTCCTTATTTGGCCCCAACCTGTTTTTAGTTTTATTAGTCCAATGCTAGAGACCGTGAACTCCATTTATACTTGCCATTCCTTGCGTAGGCTTTTTCCCCCCATACCTGTCTTCGCATATGCTGTTTTCATTGTCACTAATTTCCACTGTAGTTCAAGAATAGATTCAGAAACATTTATTGGAATAGAACAAAACTAGCATTTATTGAACATACCAACCAAGGACTGTACTAGGTACTTTAAACAAAGTAGCTCTGATAATCCTCCACAGCCATCCCTAAGAAGTGGTTGTTTTCCTTCCTAAGGCTTTTAGAGGGTGAATAACTTGCTTAAAATTATACAACTAGTGTAGGCAAATATGGTATTTCAAACGCCAAGTCCAGTGTTTGTTTCTGTGATCTTCCCTGACCTGCCTCACATTGCTTCAGTAGTAAATGTCCATATGATCATTATCATCCTCTTTGCAAACACAGTGTGCATAAACATTTGATGTTCTTAGTCTTGTTTTAAATTTTTAAGAAGGAAATAAATTTAATGGTTTTAAAAGGTAGCATAATCACTGTTTCCACTGTTCTGTGGATAATCCATTTTATTAGTTTGCTATGACTATCTGAGTATCAATGAATTGTGCAGTCCTGTATGTTTATGTTTTAAGTCTTTTCTCTGATGTCCTTATAAGTATTGGGCAGTTTTTTCACTTTACTGCATTTTAACACCCTTCCTGAATTTCTTGTTCGAGCAAAGTTTCCTATATTCTTCACTATAGCACAAATTGGCTAAGACTTATACCTAATTTATATAGAAATTTAAGTATATTCAACCATAAAATTCAGTCGAGCTCATTTCCTGCCCATGTGAAGAGGAAAATTAAAAAGCTCACATATGTAGATAACTTTTAGAGGGCAGAGTACAGCCTGTGAAACCTTAACAGTCTCTGTGTGGGAAACTCCAGCAGTTTAACAAGAAGTTAATTTGGACAAGTTAAAAATTTGAGACTTTTATGGCTATTAAGACAAATTTGGTAAAGTGTAGTATAGTTTGTTTTCTTACATATGCATCCCAGATCTTATTAGTGTTCCTAATTGTGTTATTGATTCTTTAGGATACTGCTTCATAATTATTGCTTTACAATCTAATTTAAATGTCTTTTCCCCCATTAGAATGTGAACCATGTTGCAGAAGCATTCAAGAAGTGGCTAAAGCGAGAAGGAAAAATTGCCACTGCCTGTCAGAAAAAAAACAAAACAAAACATGGGAAACACAACCACCAAATTCCGAAAAGCACTCATCAATGGTGATGAAAACCTGGCCTGCCAAATATATGAAAACAACCCTCAGCTGAAAGAGTCCCTTGATCCAAATACATCTTATGGGGAGCCCTACCAGCACAATACTCCATTACACTATGCTGCTAGACATGGAATGAATAGAATATTAGGGTAAGTATTACTGTAAACCAATTGATAAATTGGTAAAAGGGAAAAGAAGAATTGTGATCTTTGAAAATATATACAGGCCTGTCTACGTGTTATATGTGGTATTATAGTGAATTGACGCTCTAAAACTGGATATACCTAAATTATTTGCTATGATTTTCTTTATAATACCTAATTAGACCAAAAGTTTTTTAGAGACGGAGTCTCGCTGTGTATGTTCCCCATGCTGGAGTCAAATGCCTGGGCTCAAGCAACTCTCCTGCCTCAGCCTCCTAAGTAGCTGGGATTACAGGTATGCACCACTTTGCCCAGCTAGACCAAAAGTTTTAGTAGTGAGGTTGGTTCACATATTCTTGTTGCTATAAATATATTTTGATCCTCATTGTTTCATGGTATGAATTCTTTATAATAGTACAGTATTTAACTTACGCAACATTTTAATTCTAGAGAAGTATGTGTCAGCTATCAAAAAATTACAGGGAATCGTGCCAAAGGCAAAGTTCTAATTAGCTATTTTAAGTTGAAAAACAGGTGCACTAGCCTTGTCTAGTCATGATCAGTTTTGAGTTTCCTTTCCTTTAATGGGGTTCAGTTACTTGAAAAGAGTTTTCTAAAAGCAAAACATTTTCCTAAAACTGGAAGTACTAAGGAACTTTAAAAAATATTTCTTCAACAGAATGAGTGACACAGCAAATATATTTATAATGAAGATTCTTACCTAATTCCATGGGAATTATTTAATACATTTGATATTTGCTAGCTTATAAAAGAAAAGGAACAAAGGATATAACAGTAGTTACAAAACAAGTCAATTTTTTTAGAAGTATATTATGCGGGTATAGAATTCTGATACTAGAATAGAAAGAAATACTTCTTTGCTTATACAGTGAAATATAACTTTAAAACCAGTATTCAAAGCTCTTTAGAACTTGACCAAAAAAACATTTAACTGCAAATCTTTTTTCTGTTTTTTCTGTATACAAATTGTTCAAATTAAGCTGTTCTCTTTGGTATCTCCACAACATGCCATGGGTATTCCACCTACCATGTGCTTGCTTCTCTCTTGGCCTGGAGTTTCCTCAGCCCTTCCCTGCTCCCCTCACCTTTCTCTTTATTATCTAAATTTTGCTTTCTCTCAAGGTTTTGTGCGTACCACATCTATCTTCTTAGATTGGTACAACCCATAGGAACCTCATTTTTTTAAACTTCTGTAGCTGTTTTTCATTTGTTTGCCTCACTTACATCTACGTCATTGTATTTTACAATTTTGTATATCTCCTCTCTGCCTACCTATATTATAACTTTAGGTACCTTCTTTTTTAGTTCTAGCATCTAGCATAGTATCTTACACAGAGTAAGTAGAAGTTTTATAAAATCATTACAGAAGGAACTATTTTTAAGGTCAGGATTTGTGAATAAGAAAAATTCCATAAATAATGTAGGTCATTTAGCTGCATGACTTTATCAAGCGTATCTTGAATTTTATATGTATTTCTGTTACCTCATTTTTTGCATTCATCTAAAAATACCTACTTAGAAGCCATCTCCAACTTAGCTTGTTTGAAATTTTGCATTTTTCCTTCCAAAATTGTGTCTTCCCTATGTTAATGACACTAGCATATTGCACTGATGTAATAATAGCAAATATTTATTCAAGGCTTACTATTTTCTAAGGCTCTATTAACAGTGCTCTACGTGTGTTATTTTAATCCTCTTTACAGCACAGTGAGGTAGTTTATTGTTTGTATGAAAAAACCGGAGCACAGCAAGGTTAAGCAACTTGTCAGAACTCTCAGCTGGTAAGTGGCAAAGCTAGTTGCCCAGGTAGATGACAGTAGGCTTTGGGCTCTGAACCACTTTGCTGTACAGCTTCTTTTCTCTATGATCATGTCAATCTATGTTTCAGCCACTTACTAGCAAGGCAAGTTACTTAGTCACTGTGGACTTCAGTTTCCTTATCTATAAAGTGGATATTTATCTCACAGAACTTGTAGGACAATTAATCAGTTAATGTGTTATATATTTATTATGCTGCCTAACATACAATATATATTCAATAATGTTTATTATGTCTTACCTCTATAATCCTAAATATCTTCAAATCATCCTTGACTTATTCTTCTCATTTTCCTAACCTGCTATTAAATAGTTCATTAAGTTTTACTGTTGGATACAGTTCGTTGCATTCGCATTGCCTCAAGCTTAGTTTACTCTTAACCCCTGTTCCTAATTCTTAAAGTAATGGTCTTTTTGCAAGTCTGTTCCTTTTATAATCTCATGTACAGATTAATCTTCCTAAAGCATAGCTTTTCAATGGGCTTTCTATCTTAAGTTACTACACTACCCTGCTGTCTGCATTATTCTATTTAGCTTCCAAACTCCCTTTACTTCTGCCTTCATTTTACCCAGTTAGCCTAATGTTTCATTCTCTAATATAATCTTGTCATTCACATTGGTTGATTCACTTCCCCTCTTGCTTTCTCCACTTTGAGGAATGCCAGCCCCTTAGCTTTATTCCTGTTACTCCTTGATTCTCAAATGGCTTCTTTCTTCTCTAATTATCTGTCCTTTAAGTCCTAACACAGTTTTTGCCTCATTCATGAACTCATCCCCAACTACTCTGACCTGAGGTATTCTTTCTGTTCTCTGAAATTTCTACAATTTATAT
>NW_012150930.1:971802-982755 GCF_000956105.1 Propithecus coquereli
ATCTCACTCTGTTGCCTGGGTTAGAGTGCCGTGGCATCAGCCTAGCTCACAGCAACCTCAAACTCCTAGGCTCAAGTGAGCCTCCTGCCTCAGCCTCCTGAGTGGCTAGGACTACAGGCATGCGCCACCATGCCCGGCTAATTTTTTTCTATATATTTTTAGTTGTCCAGCTGATTTCTTTCATTTTTAGTCGAGCCGGGGTCTCGCTCTTTGCTCAGGCTGGTCTCGACCTCCTGAGCTTAAACGATCTGCCCGCCTCGGCCTCCCAGAGTGCTAGGATTGCAGGCGTGAGCCACCGCGCCCAGCCCCAAGACTCTTTCAAAGGGTACATGAAGTCAAAACTATTTTTATAATAATAAAAAATGTTATTTTCCTTTTTTACTGTGTTGGCATTTGCAGTGATAATACACAAAATGGAGGATAAAACTGCTGGTGCCTTTAAATGAATTAAGGCAGCGACACAAAACTGTGCCAGTAATCATTGTAGTCTTCACCTGTAGGCACTTGCAGTTGAACAAATAAAAGTCAGTTTCACTTAAAAAATCTCCATCCTTGAGTACACATCTTTTTAATATTCCATGTGACAAATAGGAAGTATGTGTAAAACACTTCTGCTACATACGGAAGTGTGATGGTACTTTGAGGAAGAGCACTTGTACTGTTATTTGAATTGTAAATTGAACCACTTTTCTTGTGGAACCCAGTTCTATGACTAACAACAGCAAAAAAACGATGGTTATTCAGACTTGGGTGGTTTGGCTGACATTTTCTGGAAAATGAATTGAGTCTGTCATTTCAAGAAAAACTACTGCCAGAATTTGTTGCTAAAGTTGAAATCTGAGCTTTCAAGTGAATGTTAAAATTTTGGAAAACTTAACATTCACTACCCTGAGCTTGACAACTTCTCATTACTTAGAGACTTTTCTAATAAGATTGGCAGTGATATCAACTGACATAATTTTGGTTTTTATATTGTATAGAGAAACATGACAACATCTGGAAGATCATCTTAACTCAGTGAATCAATATTTTTCAGAAGATCGGTGTATGATTCTTAAAAAATTATACATGGGTAAACAGTTTATTCAAATTACTAGACTAATGTATTTTTTTTTTGAGACAGAGTCTCACTCTTTTGCCCAGGCTAGAGTGATAGACTAATGTATTTTAATGTAACAGTACAAAAAGTTCATTTGATATGGTTTCATATACTACATTGCAATTAACTTTTAAGAAACTACTACTTGTTGAATATTTGATATAGTTTCAAATATGAATATTCACAATTATCTGAAAAGGCAATTTTGAAACAATTCTCCCTTTTCTAACTGTATAATTAAGACTGGATTTTCTTCATATACTTAAACCAAAACAACATATTACAACAGATGGAATCCTGTGAAAATCCAACTGTCTTCTATTAGAGTAGGCATTAAGAGATTTGTAAGCATGTAAAAACAATGCCATTCTTTTCACTTAATTTTTTTTTTTTTTTTTTTTTTTTAAAGCAGTGGCACTGTTCTGACAGTTTGGAAACAAACTGTGGTCAGGATCATAGCTCAATGCACCGACTTAGGTGTCCAGTGCCTCCCTCGGACCGGGCCCACCAGGTACTGGTATCTTTTTTTTTTTTTTTTTTTGAAAAAGGGGTCTTCTTGCTTTGTCACCCAGTCTACTGCAGTGGCACAATCATAGCTGACTGCAGCCTCTAACTCTTAGGCTCAAGTGATTGTCCCATCTCAGCCTCTCGATAGCTAGGACTACAGGCGCACACCACCATGCCTGGCTAACTTTAAAAATGTTTTTGTAGAGGCGGAGTCTCACTGTGTTGCCCAGGCTGGTCTCCAACTCCTGGCCTCATGTGATCCTCTCACCTCAACCTCCCAAAGTGCTGGGATTACAGGCATGAACCATTGTGCCCAGCCAATTTTTTTAAAGACAGTTATTTTTTATTTAAAAATGTTATGTATAGTTAATGTGTAGTGGGTTTGATTTTTTAAAATTAATATATAACCCACATAAACAAAAGCTCTTAGAACCTGCAGTAATTTTTAAAGTTTTAAACCGGTCTTGTGACCAGAAATGTTTAAGAACTGCTTATCTGGAAAAAAAAAAAGAAAGAACTGCTTATCTGGTCAATACTCTTGGTTCTTCTAAGCAGGAATATATCTGTCTGTCCCCATCATGTGGTTATCATTCCATTGAATGAGTGTTTTAAAACTTACAGAAAACGTGATTTTATATTCTCTTTTAGTTAACCAGTTTGGATTACTTTTATGATTTGGCCATATATTTTATATTTAACTTTATATTTTTACAACTTCAATGTGAAATCTTCAGATGTTTTCTTTTTTCTTAATTATTTGAAGATCAGTGGCTCATAATTGTTTACTTAAAGCTTTTAAGATGCTATGCTAGAATCAGAAGTTACCTTATTGCTCTCCTTTCCTAAGAATAAACAACCCTCATTTCTTTAATCTGTGTATTATTTTGTCTTTGGAAATGTTATTTAGATAGTGCAGAGAGAATCACAGATCAAATTTTTTCCTAGTTTTATTTAGTTTTAAGTGACAAAAATTGTATATATATTTAAGGTGTACAGTGTGATGTTTCAATATATGTATATGTTGTGAAATGATTACCACAGTCAAGCTAATTAACATATCTATTACTTCAAATAGTTACCTTTTTTGTGTGGTGAGAACACTTAACTCTCGCAGCACATTTCAAGTATACAATCCATAATTATGATTTTAATAACTATAGTCACCATTCTGTGCGTTTGTCTCCAGAACTTAATACACCTAATAACTGAAAATTTATACCCGTTAGCCCATTTCCTCTACTGCCTGACCCCTGGTAATCACCATTCTATTCTCTGTTTCTATGAGTTAAACTTTTTTAGATTCCTTATATAAGTGAGATCTTGCAATATTTGTCTTTCTGTGTCTGGCTCATTTCACAGAGTTAAATGTCCTCCAGGGTCATTTGTGTTGTCACAAAGGGAAGGATTTCCTTCTTTTTGAAAGACTGAATAGTATTCCATTGTATATATTCCACATTTTCTTTATCCTTTTATCCATCAAGGGATATTTAGATTATTTCTGTCTTGGCTATTGTAAATAATGTTGCACTGAACATAGGGGTGAGTATATGTCTCAGAGATAGTGATTTCATTTCCTTTGGCTATAAATCCGGAAGTAAGATTGCTGGATCGTATGATAGTTTTATTTTTAATTTTCGAGGAACTTCCATACTGTTTTCCATAATGGCTATACCAATTAACATTTCCACCAACAGTGTACAAAGCTTCACCTTTCTCCATATTTTTGCCAACAGTTACCTCTGGCTGTTTGATAAGGGCCATCTTAAACAGGTTTAAGGTGATATCTCATTGTTATTTTGATTTGTATTTCTCTAATGATTAGTGATGGTGAACATTTTTTCATATACTTGTTGGCCATTTGTATGTCTTTGGAAAATCATCTATTTAGGTTCTTTGCCTATTTTTTAATTAGGTTATTTGTTTTTTTGCTATTGAGTTCTATGAGTTCCTTATATATTTTTTATTTTAACCGCCTTATCAAATGTATGGTTTGTAAATATTTTCTCCCATTCCGTAGGTTGCCTTTTCATTTTGTTAGATTATTATTTGAAATGATCAATTGTTTTTAGAATAAAGAATTAGCTATTAACATGTTTATGGCATATAGAATAAGGATAAATAGCATTTACTCATTAGCATCAAGTAAAATAACAAGTCTATTTTAATCATTTGTGTTTTAGGTAGCTTCACCTATTTCATTGTATTTAATCCTGCTTAATTTTTTAACAAGCTGATGACTGTTATTTTCTCATGCTGCCTCATGTAATCCGCATTACCTTTTTCTTAATTCAGTGTAGACTGTGGCTGAGTTTGGCTAGATACCTAACATATGACATATATGTGTTGGCAAAGGGAGATAAACTTAGTTAATGACCCTTTAGGTATAAAGTAAAGCTCCTATTTGGGATAAGGCCTTGATTTTATTGCTGTTTCCTTTAGCTTAATGGCACTTGCAAGCACTTGCAATACCAGGTATCACTTTCTTCTTTTCTTAGGCAAAGTAATATGGTAAAAGAAGAGGAGTTTACAGTTCACAGCTAGCTTGCATCTCTCTCTCTCTGAACCCAAGTACTCTAGATTTATGTCATATCACCCTGCCTCTTTTATGGGAAACTAAATTCATACTCATAGTTACTGCTGAATGTCGCAAAAAGGCCATGGACTTTGGAGTCAGCGTGTTCTAATTGGAATATTTAATTCATTAGTTGTATCTTCTACGGAATAGCTTCTTTTGCTTCCTTGGAAATAAAAGGGGCCTATCTTTGAGAAGAAATAAAATAAAAAATCTTTATTAGAACCTGTCTTTATGAGAGCACTTATTAATATCAAGGCCTATAGCTTCATGGATTAGTTAAAATAGAGTTTCCAATTACTGATTTCTATTTTTTGACTTTTTTATATATTAGGAGCTGTCAAGTTCTTTTCAATAAATTGAAATGCAGGTCTCCTCTCCCAACCCCACTTTCTTGCATGCAAACCCTATAAGGGTAGGGACTTAGTCTGTTTTCTCTACAATATCCCTAACTTCTAGAATAGAACCTGGTAAATAATGAGGGTTCAATCAATATTTGTTGTATAAAAAATGAGTTTTGAAAGGAACTGAAGTTGTAAGTGTATGTTACTGACTGGGAGAATAACACTTGGGTTATTGCAAGAAATTGAGGCTCTGAGAGAAAAGACTTATTTTGAAGGGAGCTTGGTTGTTTATGAGATGATGGCAAAATGAGATGCAAGAGAAAGAAGCCGATAAAAAGTTAGAATATGGGCTAGAGGTCACATGAGAAGTCATACAGGGTGATAGGGCATTAAGAATTATCACAGATGTCTGGGCGTGGTGGCTCACACCTATAATCGTAGCATTCTGGGAGGCCAAGGCAGGAGGATCACTTGAGGTCAGGAGTTTGAGACCAGCTTGAGCAGCACAGCAAGACCCCGTCTCTACTGAAAATAGAAAAAATTAGCCGGGCATCGTGGTGCATGCCTGTGGTCCCAGCTACTCGGGAGGTTGAGGCAGGAGGATCGAGGATCGTTTGAGCCCAGGAGTTTGAGTTGCTGTGAGCTAGGCTAATACCACAGCACTCTAGCCTGAGTGACAGAGTGAGATGTCTCAAAAAAAAAAAAAAAAAGATGAAGAAAAAAAAGAATTGTCACAGAAGTAATGCAGGTTGAGTCTCCCTTATTTAAAATGCTTGGGACTGGAAGTGTTGCAGATTCAGGGTTTTCTGTTTTGTTTTTTTTGTTTTTTTTTTTTCTTTTTTTTTTTTGAGACAGAGTCTCACTCTCTTGCCTGGGGCGAGTGCCGTGGCATCAGCCTAGCTCACAGCAACCTCAAACTCCTGGGCTCAAGCAATTCTACTGTCTCAGCCTCCCGATGGCTGAGACTACAGGCCTGCACCACCATGCCCGGCTAATTTTTTCTATTTTTGGTAGCGACGGGGTCTCACTCTTGCTCAGGCTGGCCTCGAACTCCTGAGCTCAGAACGATCCGCCCGCCTCGGCCTCCCAGAGTGCTAGGATTACAGGCTTGAGCCACCATGCCCGGCCCAGATTTGGGGTTTTTTCAATTTTGGAATATTTGCATTATACATACTCAGTTGAGCATCCCAAATCTAGAAATTCAAAATCCAAAATGCTCCAATGAGCATTTCCTTTGAGTGTCAAGTCCGTGCTGAAAGAGTTTTGGGTTTTGAAGCATTTCGGATTTCAGATTTCCAGATTAAGGGTGCTCAACCTGTAGTAGAAGCCTTTGAGGGAAACCATGATTTTGCCACCACTGCATGTCATTTGGGGTCTGATCAGGCTTAACAATTTACAAAATGTATTCACAGAAACTATTGAAAAAGAAATGGCTTTGAGAGTAGATGTGCTCTCTGAAGTAAGGGAATATGTTTGGAGAAGTATATGGAGTTAAGAACTGAAATTTACTTCCAATAAGTGGGTAGGAAGTAGAGCCAATCACCATGGGTAAAAGAGAAAAATATTGAGGGTTATTGAAAAGGTGTGTGGTTATGGAAACTCAGGTAATATTTAATAGAATATTTAATAGAATTCTTGTTAATGAAACAAGATGTAAATGAAACAGCACTTTATAAGGTTTCGAACAAAAATTAAATACAATGATGAATAATTTAGCTCTTAAGAAATTCCTGATTATATTAGAGAGTGAAACTTCAGGATAATGATAAGAATAGGGTCATAGTGAAGTGGAGAATGAATCTAGAAGAAATTCAGGTAATGGTTATAAACTGGCCAATTGAGAATTAACAGTGAAAGAATCTAGAAAAAACACATGGCTCCTAGGTGGGTTATTAGGGTCAAATGCAATGAAAGGCAGGGTTCCCCCCCGCAGGTTAATGTTTTTCTTTCTGCCATGCTGCTAATTATCTCCTATCCCTGTTCCAGAATTAACCTTATATGCATGTGATAAAAAACGCTCCATAATTACTAACATAGTTACAGAAAGGGATCTAAAGCTTACATAAATGTGTTTATTTTTCCATTTATACATTCAAGTAAATTTAAAGAAGAATCAATTTTGAATTTAAACAGATGGGAGGGACTATTAATGTGAGTTAATAAAAGTTGAATATCCAATTTTATATTTATGCAGCTATGGTACTGTGTCTAATAAATTTGAGAATCTTTCCTAAGTAAATATGTATAAAGAAGTTATTTTAATACTTTAACTTCAGAATAATACACTTTGTGTTTGGTTTGATTAATCAGAGCCTAGCAGATTGGTTATGAGAACATTTGCAAAAGTGTCTCGCTCTCTCTTCCCTGTATCAGAGAGGATCTGGAGACGTTTAACATGATAGAGAGAGAGAGAGATCCCTCCATATTAACTGACATCCTCTCAACTTATATTAAATTTCATGGTGATAAGAACCTGAACTCTTCCTGAACAAACCAAAAGAATAACTGATATACTGGAAATGAGGATAGGAAAGGCTAGATAAATGTGGTTGCACAGAATACTTCAGAATCTGAATTAATTATAATAATATCTTCCTAAGTTAAATTTTTAAGAAAAATGAAATCTTTTTATATTGATAATAATGCATCTTTGAAGAAGTATTAATCTTATTTTTAGGGTATGATTTTAATTTTATTATCTACTATAATCCAGTAATAAATACAAGGAAATATAGTCAGGAATTTTGTCAGCAGTTGCCACAGGAAATATTTATTTTAAAACTATTAAGCAATGTTACAGTTATATAAACAAACAAAATTACTCATACTCCTGCTTTCCTTAAACAACTGTTAGAATTATTCCATGTTCCCAAGTAGTTTTTATCCATATGTGTATATATTCAGAAGATTGTGAAGGGAAATGAAATCATGTTTTTATATTTTCACTTACCTATAAGCATTCATGTAAGTATGTAAGGATTTACATTTTCCATTTTTCCTGTTACCAGACTTTTAAGTGTTTGTCAGATTTTTCTATTCAGAGTAACACTGTATCAAATGTCATTGTTTGTATAGATTTTTTATCTCTTAAAAGAAAATTTATTTTCTTTAAGATAAATTCTGAGGAATAGGTTTACTTGGTCAAAGGGAATAAGTCATATATTAGTTGTTATGAGCTATTATTTAATTTGTCCAAGGTCACACAGCTAGAACATGACAGAACTGGGATTAGAATTTAACAATCTGGTGCTATTAATAGATGCAATGTTCTTGACCAGTGAGCCATATTGGTGGCTTGAGAGATCTAGAGTGTTGGCTGGAGAGATCGCCAATCCTATGTCCCTGATCTAGATCATGAACATTTAATATTCACCCAGTTCATTTGTCAAAATCATAGCATGAGTTTACTGTGTGTCTGACACTGCATTGAGAATTCACAAATGACCAGGATATAGGTCCTGCCTCAGAAACCTATAAACTAATTGAGAGAAGGGAACAGATATAATTATATAATTAGAATGCTATATGAAGACAAAGAAGGAACCAATTCAACCTGGGGAGGAGCTTAGTGTAATGAAGCTTCTAAATAGGGTTGAGTTTGCTTATATCATCTGAATCAGTTTCTGGGAAATCAAATAGCAGAGTGTGCTGTGTACATCAGAAGACCATAAAGGATATGTGAAGCCGTAGAGAAAATTGGAGCAAATTTTACTGAAACTTGGGACATGAGCTAAAAGATAAGCGCTGGAAATTAAATTATGACTGAATAGAGATTGAGAACTCCAGAGAGATGTACGTCCTAGGAGATATGTATTCACATATGAAGGGGGTGAGGAGTGGATGAGCCCTGGAACAATGGAGATATCCCCTAATTTATAAAATCCAGAAATGCCAGTCTTATCTTTCCCACAGAGATATATTTTATATTCCAAAGGGTAAGAACCCAGGATCTTTCCTTAGGAGAATTTGTTTATACTCAAGGGTAGGTTTTTTCCCCATCTCCAGAGGAGAGGGGGTCTGCTATACAAGTCTTATAATATAACCTCCCAGATTGTTATTTTCGGGATTCCTTTCTATATTAGTTTCCTATTGCTGCTGTCAAAAATTACCACAAATTTAGAGGCTTAAAATAACATGAATTTATTATCTTACAGTTCTGAAGGTCAAAAGTCTATAATCGTTCCACTGAACTAAACTCTTGGTGTTAGCAGGGCTACGTTCCTTTTTGAGGCCTCCGGCGAAATCTCTTCTCTTGTCTTTTCCAGCTTCCAAAAGTTGCGTACATTTCTTATCTCATGGCCCCTTCCTCAGTCTTTAAAGCCAGCATCATAAGCATCTTCTCTTCTCTCTCTCTCTCTCTAAGGTCCCTTGATTACATTGGGCCCATCTGGATAATCCAGGATAATCTCGCCATCAAAACTCTTGATTTAATCACACCTGCAAAGTTCCTTGCATCATGTAAGGTAACATATTCATAGGTGCTAGGGATTAGGACATGGACATCTTCAGAGTAAAGGCATTATTCTGCCTACCACACTCACCTACAGTGCAGAGCGCAGTACATGTAGGGTGACATCTGATCTGGCTTTGATTGCATTGTGCCATTGGGAAATGAGAATATGAGGAATTGGCATAGTTATCACAAATAAGTAGTGATAATTCATCCGTTCCTGCTGTGGACATTTCTAATAAAGATAGATGCTAAAAAACTAACAGGCTAGTTTTGAAGGGCTGTACTGCTAGAGTCCTGAATGGTAAGAGCAGGAGAGATCCAGAGTTACTGTTCTGAAAGTTACCTGGGACCTTCTACTGCCTTAGACTGGACCTTTTAGCCTTTTCTCATACCAGCTAGGCTAACTCATGAATGAGATTAGTGAGTACCCTTATAAAGAGGCCCTGGAGAGCTGTCTTGCCCCCTCTACCACGTGAGAACACAGCGAGAAGGCCTCTATAAGGAGCGGGCCCTTGCCAGACACCAGATCTGCTGGCATCTTTATCTTGGATTTCCCAGCTTCCAGAACTGTGAGAAGTGAGTGTTTGTTGTTTATAAGCCATCCAGTTTATGGTATTTTTTGTGATAGCAGATCAGGTAGACTAAGGTATGGTATAAATATAAACCTTATTATTTCAAAGCCTAACTGATGATCTTCAGATAGAGAAGATTGTTTCCAAATTTAAAATTTGGTCTCAGACTTAGGCATTACTTGCTGTTCTTATATTGGTTGTCACCTTCCTCATTAAATAAATATGTACACAAGAGAAATACAGCAGAGCAATAAAGGAAGAAGAAAAAAATTGGTGTGAAATGCTTACTGCACCCTAAGACAATTATGTAATTGACATATTAATCTGTAAATTGCCACTTTCCTTTTTTTTTCCTTTCTATTCCCCTGACCCTTCCATTTCTCTTATCTTCCTTTTTCCCTCTCCTTTTATTAGCAAGTACTTAAAGATATTCAAGTTTATTTTTCTTAGTATTGTTCTAGAATAGAGTTTTATAAAACTATAAGAATTAATCATTTAACCTATTTTAAACAAAACAGTAGAAATTGGATTGTCAGAAGTAGGGCTTATCTTTTAAATGTGTTATCTTCTATGATTTTCATCCTTTTTTTCCTTCCTTTCCATTTTAGGACTTTTCTTTTTGGTAGAGATGGTAATCCAAATAAACGCAATGTGCACAATGAAACATCTATGCATTTGTTGTGTATGGGACCTCAAATTATGATATCTGAAGGAGCCCTTCATCCTCGCTTAGCACGCCCCGCAGAAGATGATTTTAGAAGAGCAGATTGTTTGCAGATGATCTTAAGATGGAAAGGAGCAAAACTTGACCAGGGTGAATATGAGAGAGCAGCTATTGATGCTGTTGATAACAAAAAAAACACACCCCTGCACTATGCTGCTGCCTCAGGGATGAAAGCCTGTGTAGAGGTAAAACTTCAGTGGTTTTTATTTTTTAATATTCTTCGTTGTAAAATTTATGCCTTGATAATATGTAATAATCAGTGTTTGTTTTCCTTGTCATAATAATTTAGCTAGTAATTTTTGTCCCTTTTGTCATTCTAAAAGAATCAAGGCCCCTTTTGAAATAGTTATTTTGTTGTTTTATTTCAAATGTTGACTGGTTTAGCCTGTGGGGGAGCGCCATAGGCTAAACAGTCAATGTTTGCAATAAAATGGAATCAAAGCAATTAAAAATTTGCTGACATCTCCTAAGGTAGTGGCCACAAATTAAGCCCTATCGTCTTAGGAGTAATAGTTTTAGTAGAGAGACATTCTGCTTTTTTGCTAGTATTTTTGGTAACCAATTTATAAAATTTATACATGTTGGATATGACAAATTTTGGCAATCAGGACCCAGAGTTAAGTAGAATTGATCAGTTCACTAAGTAATAAATAAATTTTAATGAATGAATACAGTTTTGGAT
>NW_012150930.1:983405-998796 GCF_000956105.1 Propithecus coquereli
CAATACACCAAAAATATGAATGTCTATTTTCTTATTCATATTCAAAGATTATAGCCACTTATATATTTCTTCAGTATATCTGAATTGTCAATTCATTTCTAGAATGCTCGTGATCATGTCTTTTGTTTACTGCTATTATTTGTAACACTTGTTAATCTTTTAGAATGTTTGTCATTTCATTTCTTGGGTTTGTGTCACCTTTGTCCACTAGTTAGTTAGTGATGGTAGTTAACTTGAAACTACTTTTTCAAGCAGTGCTTTCTAACATTGATTCACTGTGGTGGAAGGATGTCCTATGATTCTAGGGGGAGGAAGACTATTAGCAGAATTCCTGAGGCTTTTTACACAGCCTTTGAGTATATTGTGCTATGCCCACCTCCTGTGGAAGAATCCCTGCTTTAGTGACTCACCATTATTTCTGAGACTGTGTCATATTTCCTAAGTGGGTTAAAGTAGAAAATAGATTATTCCTAATAGTAGTAATAATGTTCTTAAATTGCTGCTTTAATATCTTGCTTCCAAAATTTCTCTAGAAGCATTGCTTTAGTAGTTGTTGATTTTGAAGTATATTTACAGTGACATGGTTATTAAATCATTCAAAAAATTGACCATGGTGGTTTTACCAGCATTATTTTTTGCTCTGAGAGGGAAATTAGTGCCCGGTTTGTACTGTACTGTCTGACAGGCCTGATGATTTGTTAGATATGTATGTGTGAGTGTGTGAATGTGTGCATGTTAACTGTTTGATCTATCAGCATATCACATCACATAAACCATACCATTTTTGACTGTTTTCATTTTCTGTATTTAGAAGAGTTCTTTGACTTAATGTAAAACATTCCAGATGGAGCCCTATAAATACCTAACATTTTTTCTAGTTTTCATCAACAAATTTCGGCGTATCACTTTACCCACATAAGCTTATCTTTAATCTCTTACGTATATTTAACTATATTCTTGCCCAGTCTTAGGCCCTTAATGACTTTTCATTATGTTTACTGTTAATTAAACTAGAAGAGTTTCCCAAGGAAGCGTATGTTAACTAATGTCCAGAGGCCTTATTGTGTTTTCTAGTATGAGTGCATAAAATAAATATGGTCATCCCCCTGTATCTATAGGGGATTAGTTCCAGGACTCCACCACAGATACCAAAATCCACAGATGCTCAAATCCCTTATATAAAATGGTGTAGTATTTGTATATAACCTACGCACATCTTCCTGTATACTTTAAATCATCTCTAGATTACTTATAATGTCTAATACAATTTTGTAGAGACCCCATCTCTACAAAAAATAAGAATAATTAGCTGAGTGTGGTGGTCCAAGCCTGTAGTCCCAACTACTTGGGAGGCTGAGGCAAGAACACTTGATCCAAGGAGTTTGAGGCCACAGTAAGCTATGATCATACTACTGCACTCTAGCCTGAGAGACAAAGCAAAAACCTGTTTCTAAAAAAAAAAAAAATCTTAAATCTTACAAGAATTTAATAAGTAATACACTTTTTTGTTAGTTGCTGAGAGTTTTTATTTTCTGTTTTCAAATAGAAATGGACTTTGGAGAGGGATGATGGGTTTGGCATGTTCCAATAAAAAGTCCAATGGTATCTTTCCCCTTGGTAGACTTCCTAGAGCAAACCCAGTCATTAGGCCTCATTTTATTTCTATTAGTGCTTAACCTGTAATAGTGAGTCAATAAATGGTGAATGTGACAGAGGTTGTTGTTTTAGGTAGTGCTTTGCTATTGGTGAAAAGCATTTTTTATGTTCTCTTAGATATTTCCTGTGCATCCATGCCACACTTGCTTATTCAGAGTTTTAAGTGTAGATGCTTAGTATTGGATCAAATACAGGTCACTAAAAAACCAAAGGTGGTAAGTCACACTTTTCCCTTTACAGTCCACAGGCCTATTTGACACTTTGCAGCTATCAGAGCCATTCACACTTCACTGAAAAGTCGTAAAAATCATTTACAGGTCAGACTGAAGAGTTTTACCTAATTGAATTGTGTTTTTAGCACCTGGAGTTTTAAAACTGAAAAGAATGCAGGAATTATAGCCCAAGCTCAGCAACTGAGTGACTTTGCCTGTCTGGGCCTCAGTTTTCTAATTTTAATCCAGAAAGTTATGATCTCATTGTTGTCCCCCAAATAGTCTGATATTAAGGGCTATCGTAAATATTTAGGCAGTGACTATTATAGGCATCGAAGGAAAGGAGAGATAACTTGAATTATACATATCCTAGAAGATTTCATGGATAGTAATAAGATTTGAGTGGTTGAGATTTCAGTTTAAATATTTGGAGGATGCTACTCAAAATATGGATCACAGACCTGCAGCATCAGTAACTCCTGAGAAGTTGTTATAAATACAAATTATCAGGCCCACCAGACCTCCACATTCCAAAGCTGAATCTCTGAGGTAGACTCCAGAAATGTTTTAGCAAGTTTTCCTGGTGTTTCTTTTGCATATCAAGTTTGAGAAGCACTGTTCTCAAGCATATGAAGATTGAAGTTATTTTGTGGAGGAATAATAAGACAGATGACTTAAAAGGAAAATAGAAGCCATACCAAGGAGAAACTATTAAATGCCAAAGTCAAGAGTTTTGGGGTTTCTTTTACAGAAAATTGAGCCATTGAAAATTTTTTATTGGAGAAGTGGTATTATGAAAGCAAATATAGTAAGATTACCTTAATGGTTGTAATGTAGGATAGATTTGAATGGGTTACTTCTGAAGCAGTGCTGCTAGCAGTGCTTAAAGCCTTGCTACTCAAACAATGGTCCTCAGACTGGTGTTGACATCAGTCACCTTGGAACTTGTTAGACGTGCAAAATCTCAGGCTTCGTCCCAAACCAACTGAATCTGAATCTGTAGTTCAACAAAATCCCAAGGTGATTCATATTTACATTAAAGCTTGAGGAGCCCTGGCTTAGAGCATAGTCTGTGGGCCACCTACACTGGAATCACCTATAAAATAGCATATGTACTTTTTACAGTCTCCACTCCAGATCTACCTGATGTGAGTATCAAGCTACCCAGATGATTATTACACAGTTTGGGAAACCTTTGTGCTGGAATAGTGGTTCTAAGTATGCTGGACAGAAACCTCAGGCCAATAAAATTAAAATTTCTAAGAGTGGACCCCAGGCAGTGGAATTTTAAAGTTCTCCAGATGATGCCAGTATACAGCCAAGGTTGAAAACCAATGTATTAAAAGGAGCGATAGGAGTTAGAAGATTATTGCACTAATTCTGATGTGAACAGATAAAGAGCCTGGATTTGTGTGGTGGTATTAGAGTTGGAAAGAATGAGGTAGATACAAGAGACATTGTGAAGAACTGGTAGCATCTGGTGGCTAAGTTAGTTGATACAAGAAGCAAGGGAGAGAAAGGTTAAAAAAGGTTTAAAATGTTAATATTGACAACAGTGAGGTATCTTTGGATGGTATCATTTTCTCTCTTTGATTTTCCTACATTTTCTATAATAACATATCACATCTATAATTAAATTTACTTTATTTTTAAGTAAAATGAGCATGGTTTTGAACCCGAGTGACTTTGAAGCCTGCTAACAATAACAAACATTTGAAAAGTGAGATGAAGTGAAGAAGGAATTGGTTGAAAGAAAGGGAGAATATATGGAATTTTCATTTAGAAGGATGGAGATTGAGGTCTTAGATTATCCACATGAAATGGTAGGCAGATCATTGAAAATTAGGACTAAATGTTAGGGAATAAGAACATAGATTTAGAAATGAGTGTCATCTACATAGAGTTGACAACTAAAAGCAAGATAATGTGTAGATGAGAGATCCAAGGAAAAGACTTTGGGTTATAGATAAAATAACAGAGTTAAATCCCAGCATTAATTTAGAGAATGCCTATGTTTAAAGGCGGTGAGAACAAGTGGAGTCTGTGAAGGAAACAGAAAGAGTAGGGAAGTAAGAGAACCAAGATGATGCATGTCAAGGATGTCAAGAGAAGAATTTCAAGGAAAGATGGTAGTCAGTCATGTGACATGCTACAGAAAGGTGAAGGAGGACTGAGAAAGGCTGATGAATTTGAGAGTTAAGAGATATTAATGACTTTCTGGAATATTGTTTCAGTAAAATGATCAGGGTAGAAGTCAGATTGCTGGGAGTAATGAGTCATTTGCTGCAGAAATGGAGAGATGGTAGGTATCAAACATGAATTTGACAAATGTGGCTGAGAGAGAAATTATTCAGAAAGTAACTAGAAAGATAGCAGGACTAAGAGGGGCCCCTGTGCCAGGAACTAGTAGGAAGTCAGAATGGAGATGGAGGGAATAATGGAGTGTTGAAGGTCATATAGGGAATAGAGACGATGAAATGGTAATTTTAGAACAAGAACAGACTTTAGGAATCATCCTGTTATACATCTTTCCTCGAAGTTATATAAGCCACAGTTTACAGATGGACCTGTGTAAACTGAGACTTAAAGCAGTTAAATGACTTACCTGGAGTCACCAGAAATGTAGGACTTACCACTCTTAAAACCCCTACTCTTTTTCCTCTGAATTATGAATGGAAAGAAAGGCAGAATGGAAGAACAGATGTGTTCAGAGAGTGACAATTTGATGTTGCTTTTAAGGTGGAACATTTTTTGTACCACCAAGTGTTTGAGACAGACTAAAAACCATATTTGAATAAAATATTCAGTCTTCCTATTGAGTTTTTTTCTTAGCTAATTTGAGAGTGAGGAAAATGATAGTTAGGGTGCTTTGATTAAAACATTTTAAAAATACCTCTTCAGAACCAGATGTAACAATTTAACAGGTATCTCCACCTAATATATCTTTCACTTACGGGTGTTTCCGACCATATGCCCCAAAGGTGAGCAAGCTCAGGTACTTTTTAATACATTCCCCTCCAATATCAGGCAATACTGTTGTTAGCTAGCTTCTGTGTCAAAGGTTCTATACAGGCAGATTTTCATTGTCAAGACAAATGCTACCAACGTGGACCCTCCATTTCATCATCGATTATGTGTCTCTACAGGTGCCAAATTGCAGCAATGGGACACAGGTCTTTGTGGTCTTCCCTCACCCACCCCCAGTCAAACTCATTAGGGGACTCTTTGCAAAGACAGATTATCAGTCTCAACCCAAGTTCTGACAGTGGTCATCAGTGACCTTTAACAATGACTTCACACATATCCCCTCTCCACACACACATTTTTTTAATCCCCCAATGGATGGAGTCTACACTCCACCATATCCTTTTAATAAGGTTCCCTTTACCAAGATTCATTTAGGGCACAACTTCTTAAATTTTGTCATCTTTCCTTTTGCTAAAGGGACAATTAAGTTAAAGATGCTTTGTCTTGTTTGCTAATATTTAGTATGCCTTGCATGTTAATGTCTATTGTGAAAGGAAATCAAATCATAACTTTGAAAGCTATTTCAGTGTGCAATTTAGAAATGATTTTCTGTGCCATTGAGTAGAAAACCCAAGAATAAAGTCAGCTCTTTAGTCCTGCAATCAGAAGCAAATAGTTTATTTTGTATTTAGGTGTTGGATAACCTCTGAAGCAGAGAGGCTAAAAATGGTAATAGATCCTGTATGATAAATCTGTGTACTTACTACAAGTCCTTAGTATTGAATAGATTTAGGTCATATAAATATATCAGTTTCCACAGCCATGCTGGTAGGGTTGTTGCTTCTCAAACATGTGCAATAATAATAATGTGCATAATAATAATTATGTACATAATGACTCTCCTGACAATCAGAATCAGACTTTGATTCAGAGGCTTGGGGCGTGAGGAGGTTGGGTGGTGAGGCTGAGGTCCTGCATTTCTAACAAACTCCCAGGTGACACTGCTGTTCCCCAGACCACACTTGGACTAAAAGGTTCTAGGTGGTAAATAGCAGCTGATAAAACCTTGCCCTCAGACTCTAGAAGGTGGCTGCCACAATGAGCACTTAGAGCTATCAGTACATATTTTTCTGTACATATTATTCTGTACAGATAGTAAACATTTTAAGCTTTGTGGCCACACATCTATTATATTTCATATTCTAGGGTTTTTTGTTGGCTTATATTTACAACTTAAAAAATTTTTTTTTAAACCATCTTAGCTCTGAGGAATACTCCTTGGCCTAGAGCAAGAAGCTAAAGCCAAATCCAATGGACTTGCCAAGTTAGCCTGTGGCTTCCAGACCTGGTATTTTGATACAAATTCCTTGTTTTGTTAGGACTCTTGGGATGACTGTAGGGGAACGATAAGGATTCAAGGTCCAAAGAACTTTATAGGAAGGTTATATGTTTGTTGGTGAAAGAGGAGAGATAAAATTATTTGGAAGAAAATGAAAAGAAGCTACCATTTTGATTAACTCTCATACAAAATGAAAATCTCTAAAAAGTATTCATATTTAGGTCATTAATAAGAGCTTGGGCAGAATATCAAGATGGAACCAGGGTGCATTTGGCTTCTTCAATTTATGTGATCAGCTTGTGTATATACTACGAGTCAATACAACATCCAGTCATGATTAAAAACTTGGTCAAACTTGTGTCTGAATCTCAGTTCTACTGCTTATTAGCTGGATAACTTTAGTCAAGTTACTTAACTTTTCTGAGATATTATAATATCCCTGTTGTATGGGGTTGTCATTTTAAATGAGAATGTGTACTTAAAGTTCTTAAAATAGTGCTTGACACTTAGGAGACACTCAATAAATGATGACTGTTACTATATAATGATGCATATGACTGAATCCTATAAAATAATCTTTATGACTCATTGTCAGGCTGTCCTTTAGGGTTGTCCTAGATATGGCTATCATGACATTCATGCCCTTCCTAATGTCTCTGTAGACATAATGGGGAAACTTGAACCTATCCCTAAGGAACAACAAAGCCAGTGGAAACCTCATTACTCAATAAGCCAAGTGATTATTCCATGTGTTTTCAAAGGTGGGACTTCTTTGGGCCAAAGAGGGGTTGTTTGGTAGAATATCTTCCCAATGTGGCTATCAATAGCTATTCCCATCACTTATTTTGAGGAATAATGAAAACAGCTTTGTCTCAGTGACTTGCTCATCCTAATTTCATTTTAGTGTTTCACTGGATAATGAATGATATAAGTGAAAACTTTTGTCTTTGGGTCAGGACATCCAGTTATTAGTGGTTAAAGTAACAGTATCAGCATTGTTCTTGTTTAAGAAAGATTTATAGAAATTATAAGAAATTTTTAAATTTAAAGCATTGAATACTTTATTTTTGGACTGAACAAAATGCTTAAGAATTTCTTTTTCAAGTTTGTGAAATTGTTTTGGAGGGTTGCTATTTTTATTGTTGTTTTAAACCAAAAGAACTCATCATATTACTGAAAAACAAGTATTGCTAATCTTAAAATCAGAAGCCACTGGTATCTAAGTATCTTTTATTGTCATTTGAAATACATACTGTATATACTATTGCATTTTTGTTATGTTAATTTTATTATATTTTTAATGTTTTAAAAAATATAGCATGAAATAACTTGTCATTTAAATCTGTGGTTGCAAGTTTTTGAAAAAAACTCTTTTAGCTTTTAGTAAAACATGGAGGAGACTTGTTTGCTGAGAATGAAAATAAAGATACTCCTTGTGACTGTGCTGAAAAGCAACACCACAAAGATTTGGCCCTCAATCTGGAATCTCAAATGGTATTCTCCCGGGATCCCGAGGCTGAAGAAATAGAAGCTGAATATGCTGCATTAGACAAACGAGAGGTCAGTTTTTTTAAGTAAAAGAATTACATGTGATAATTTTAGATTTTATATTAAATGTCATTTTTTTCTTCTTTACAACTCAGTTTGTGTGGTCTTTTTTGCAATATGCTAAATATCCTGTCATGTCCATAGCCATAAATATAAAAATACATCCAGAAAACCTGGGGCAGGGTACCTTTTCTCTAGCATGTGCGAATCTGTTTACTTACATATAAATAAAGGTACTGATGTATAATATGAATCCTATTCACTCCTACTACTCTGAAGCTCCAGTCCTCCTGTTCATCACTCTCTCTTTCTCCTCTGGATTGATCTTATCAACAAACATACTTTGGTAACTCCCATCTTAAAAAACAAAACCATTGACCACCCTTCCCCAGCCTTGTCTCTGTCCCCCTTTGGTTGTAACCTCATATCTCTCATCTTTGTAAAGGAGAAACAAAACTTAAATGTTGTATGTACAGATCAACTTCCTCACCTTCTATTCACTCTTCAGCCTACTGTAGTATGACTTTCTTCCCTTCTACTATGATGGAACTGCATTTGCCCTGGAGTTACATGTTGCCAAATCTCTCCTCATCTTACTTGAATTCCTCAGCAGCACTTGGCACAATTGGCCTCTACCTTTTAGTGAAACACTCTTCGCTTGGCTTCAGGGACAACAAATCTTCTGGTTTTCCATTAAGTCTTTTCTATTTCAGACATTACCTCTGCCCATTGGGTTGCTCAAGCATAAATGTGGCAAGCATTCTTGATTCCTCCCATCTACTTAGCCATCACATCCAAACAGAGAATCCTGTCAGTTTTACCTCCAAAAATATAACCTAAATTCGTTTGCTCTTCCTAATCTCTACTCCTACCTCCCTAAGCCCTCGGCCACCCTCACTTCTTCGCTGAGCTACAGTAATAGTTTCCTTACTGGTCTCCTTCCTTCTCTTCTTGTCCCTTTAGAATCCATTTTGTACACAGGAGCCAGAGTGACACTTTTAAATTACATCTTATCACTTAAATCATTTAGTGACTTTTCATTGTACTTAAAATAAAATCTAAACTATTTGCTCAGATGTAAGCCCTTATAAGATCTGACTACTACCTACCTCTGCAGCATCAACAAATATTTTATCCCCAGCACACTTTGCTCTAATTATAATACCTAGACTACGCCAAAGCATTTGCACTGCTCTTTCCTTTGTCTGCTTTCTTCTCCCAGTTGTTTTTCTGTCTGGCTGAGAGAGACAATCTTGGGCCATTCTTTCTAAAACAGGACCCCTCTCTTTCCATTATTCTTTTTTTTTTTTTTGAGACAGAGTTTCACTGTGTTGACCGGACTAGAGTGCCGTGGCGTCAGCCTAGCTCACAGCAACCTCAAACTCCTGGGCTCAAGCGATCCTCCTGCCTCAGCCTCCCGAGTAGCTGGAACTACAGGCATGTGCCACCATGCCTGGCTAATTTTTTCTATATATATTTTTAGCTGTCCAATTAATTTCTTTCTATTTTTGGTAAAGACGGAGTCTCGCTCTTTCTCAGGCTGGTCTTGAACTCCTGAGCTCAAACGATCCGCCCGCGTTGGCCTCCCAGAGTGCTAGGATTACAGGCGTGAGCCACTGCGCCTGGCCTCTTTCCATTATTCTTTATCATAATACCCTTTTTATTTTATTTTTTAAATTCTACCTTTTCATTATTCATATTATTTTAAATTAACAATTCATAATTTTACACATTTATAGGGTACAGTGTTATGTTTTGTCATATGTATGAAATATGGAATGATTAAATCAAACTAATTAACATCAAGTGCCTCACTTATTGTTTTTTTATGATGAGACATTTGAAATTTACTCTGTTATTTTGAAATATACAATACGTTATTATTGACTATAATCACCCTGCTGTGTAATAGATCTCAAAACTTATCCCTCCTATCTTTGTGAAACTTTGTACTCCCATTTATTTTTCATAGGAACTAGCACGTTGTAATTATTTTCCATATTTATTTATTTATTGCCTTTCTTTTTTATTTATTTATTTATTTATTTATTTGAGACAGAGTCTCTCTCTGTCACCTTGGGCTAGAGTGCAGTGGTGTCATCATAGCTCACTGCAATCTCAAACTCCCAGGCTCAAGTGATCTTCCCACCTCAGCTTCCCAAGCAGCTGGGATTACAAGTGCACCCCACCACACTCAGCTAATTTTTCTATTTATAGTAGAGACGGTGGTCTCACTCTTGCATATGCTGGTCTCAAACTCCTGACCTCAAGTGATCCTTCTACCTCAGCCTCCCAGAGTGCTAGGATTACAGGCATGAATCACTGCACCTGGCTATTTATTGCCTTTCCTACTAGACTGTCAACACCATAGAGGCTAGAACCCTATCTGCCTTACTCAACAGAGTACTTCAGTGTCTAACACACTGCTTACACAAAGCAGGCATCCATAGATATTTCTTAAAGAAATTATAACACAAATATTTTCCTCCAGAAATGATTCAGTTTCCTCGGTGTTCGGTGTTAACTTGATTCTAAAAGGAATTATGTAACTATTGGTTTATATGTGTTTAGAAAAATAATCATGTTGTTTGTTTTATTTTTCCCATAATTCCCAGCAATTTTTGAGCTTTTATATTCTATATATGGACAAATGAACTGAGCTTCCTGAAATTGAAATTTATATTTTTTTAATCTTTTGTGTTTCTTTAGTTAGGTTATGTTATAGGCATGCTTATTCAGAGTAAGTGCACAGAGAAAGAGGACCTATGTATGTCCTAAGCATTTTGCTGGCCATTTCACGTGGTTATTTAAACTAACTGGAATCTTGAATAATAGTTGTGCCCCTCCCCTTTATTTTTTTATGAGGAAGGTAAATCAGAAAATAGTTGAACAACTTGCCAGGATCAATGTGAGCTGAACTTGATTCTTCTGACTTCAAGTCCAAGCATCTTTTGATAGTCCATGATCTTAAGTCAAACAGAAATTATTATAATATAATAATTAATATCATTTAATCAGAAAACATTTGAACAATAATATTCCAGAAATAATGTTAATGTGACTAAATTGAAAGACATTTATGACTATTTGGTTTTTTCTCCAACATATCACCTTAATTTAATTTATAATTAAATCAAAAAATAATAGTCATTATCAATAGATTTAAAATCTAAATTAAGTTAATATAACTACAGTACACTATCATGTTAAGTTTGAAAAAGATACAGAACAGTTATATAGTAGTAACAGTTTGATACTACTATGTATAGGAAGAAGATTGAAGTATACCAAAATGATTATTGTGGTTATGGTTATTTTGCTTTACTATTACTATTTTTCCTATTTTGGTGCATTTCCTGAAATTTATAGTGAATATTTATTACTAAATGCAAGTTAATTACTAAACAGTTTCTGTGTATACTAACAGACTTAAGCAAACATGTATACATATTGAGTTCATAATGCAAAAGTAAAATCATAAGCATTGAGCTCTGCTGAAATATTTTTTCAACTTCATATATCATGAACATCTCTCCTAAGTCAGAGCATATAATCTATATCTTTTAACCATTTATCTACGATGGACATTTAAGTAATTTAGGTATTTTACCTTTAAAAACAAGAGTACTATGAATATTTGTCATACTGGGTATATATTGTGCCATTATTGTAGTTAAAAATATAGATTCTAGAGCCAGACTGACTGGGTCCATATCTTGGCCTGAGGACTGACTTACTATGTGATCTTGAGCAGGTTACTTGAACTCTCTGCCTCAGTCTCTTCTTAAAATGGGCATAATAATAGTCCCTACCTCGTAAGGTTGTAGTGATCCATAAATGAGTTAATATATGTATATGCTCAATGTCTACCTCATTTTAAGTGTTAGCTAAATGTCTGTTGCTATAATCATGATTATCACATCATCATCATTATCGCATTTATATACACATTTAAAAAGTATATTTACTATATATTTCTAGAAATTGGTTTGATGAATCATAGTATTTTAAACTTTAGCAGATGCTCTTAAGCTGTCCCATGAGATTATATTAATTTACTTTTCTTCCAGTAGTGTATAAGAGGATCCTTTTCCTTAAACTCTTGCTAGTATTGGATATATATCAGTGTTATTTTCTGCCAGTTTGGACAAATAAATGTTACCTTGTTTTAATTTATTTCTTTGATTGTTCTGTGAATTGACTGTTCATTTGCCCATTTTCTACAGATTGATTGTGTTTTCTTAATGCTTTCTATGAGAACTTTGTGTATTTTTTCATATCCTAAGCTTTTCACTTATAGAGTATTAAGAGTTGTAAATTTTTTTCCTTTATGTCTTCTAAATTTGTGACATGCTAATGTTATAGTCATATGCCACTGCCTTTTTTTCTAGTTTTGTAGTTTTCTTTTTAATCCATATTCGATTTATTTTTGTCTACCATTTTCATAATGTAAAGAGTAATGCTTTCATACTCAAATTCTACACGGATGTTTATAGCAGCACTATTCATAATAGCCAAAAGGTGAAACAACCCAAATGTTTTTTAACTAATTAATGGATAAACAAAATGAAATATGTATACACGATGGAATATTCAGCTATAAAAAAGGAATGAGGTACTAATAGTTGTTATAATATGGACCAACCTTGAAAAGTGAAAGGAGCCAGACATACAAGATGACATATTTGAATGGTTGCACTTACATGAAAGATCCAGAATAGATGAACCCACAGAGACAGAAGCACACTGGAGGTTGCCAGAGACTGGGGGAGAAAGGAATAATACATATAGGGTTTTCTTTTGAAGTGATGAAAATGTTTTGGAACTAGATAGAAGTGGTGATTGTACAACATGGTGAATGTACTAGAAGCCACTAAATTGCACACTTTGAAATGGTTGATTTTATGTTATGTGAGTTGTACCTCAGTTTTTGAAAAAAAGCAATGCTTTCTTTAAAATTTATTTTTTTACCTTCTACTTTGACCCTGGTTGACTTTTGGATTATTTTGCCTATACTAGTAGTTTTACATGGCCTGCTATGTGTTTATATCAAGTCATGTAATTAGGTACTTTTTAAAATTTATGTTCTCAAGGCGAAGTGTGTATTTTAGGTGAGTTTTTTTATTCAGTTAATGATCTGGACAGTGTATAATATTATCTCTCTATAACTTTTTCTTGACACATCTTAATTTTGTCCTTTTCTCCAAATGATTAGTTTATAAATGGGTAAAATCCACTTCTTAATCCCATCATTCAACAAATCTCTGGATGACTACTCTGCGACACTGTTTTAGGTGCTTGGAGATAACATGTAGGAACAAAGATAAGCACCTGCCCTCTAGGTGTTTATATTCCAGCAAGGAGAGAAAAACATACAAGTAAGTTTAAAAAGTAAATGCACACATAATTTCAGAGAGTGGTAACTGCTATAAAGAAATAAAATCAAGATGATGTATTAGAATGATGGTTGAGAAGACTGTTCAGTTTTTTTATCCTGGAAAAAAAGAACAGAAAAACTAGTGAATATTAGGCCTTATAGGTAGGGGTCAGACTGTAGGAGTAGGATTGTGTGTCTGCACCTGAGTATATGAAGGGAGAAGTGAATAATATGCTGCTATAAAAGTCCATCTAAAGAATCTTTCTTCCCCTCCCTATTCCTAATCTATTACTCAAGAAGGCTCAAGTTGCTTTTTCTGGCAAGAAATTCATATGTTGGACATTGCCGAAGCCAGCTACCCTCCTTAGCAGGTTTAACCTACCCTGCTCTACCAGAGCAGCTGCCTTCCTGTTAGATCATAGTACAAGTCAGGGTAACCTAGGTTTTAATGCCCAGGTAAAATCAGTTGAGTAAGGAGAAGGGAAACTGAAATGAAGGGAAGAGACTAAGAATCCTAAAGATTTTCCTGGCTATTTTTTTCCCTCTCTGACCCAGGCTATGCCCATGGATTAGCTAATGAGAGGTTGATATTAAGGGGAATTGGAAATATCCTCTTTTTCCCTGAATGTCTTTCACATCTTTTAAAATTTTAAGTTACCAATACATTTAGGTAAATACCCATTCTTTTATTTTTTTTGCAATAAACACGTTTTACCTATGCAGTTGGGGTGGCAATGGGGGAGGGAGGAGGCTGTTTTCATTGTGAAAAAAATAATCAAAACAAATACTTTCATAACTGCTTTATATCATAGTCTTTCCAAAACAGTTTTTGAAGATAACTGTCATTTTATACATGATACCAAAGTAGTGCAGTTTATGTTAGACTGTTTCACATTTCATTGATTGGTATTTTGGTATCAGTAGTATGTACTGATGCAAAAGAAGTACTTTTATTTGTTGTTTCTTTTTAGTTTCCTTTTTTTTTTCTTTGTATCAGTACTGACTGCTCTGAATGTTATTGCTGGTTTGGGTTTAATCTGAAAATAGAAGCAGTTTATCTTTGCAACAGGAAAGAGAAAGGCACCTTCATTTTAGTACTTCCTGCAGAAGAGAGAATTAGTACCCACTTGGGCCTGAGCAATGCATTGAAATGCTTCACATGACCTAATTACAGTTCTCTGGTGAAGATCTAGAGTGACTGTGTTACGTGTTCATGAAGGCAGTATGTCTTTGTCCTTTAAGAACTATTTTTCTTCCAGTGTTACCTATTTAAGTTTAAAACTGCATGCATTTTTAAAAACTGGATCTATACAGATTGCTTTATATTATCCCTTCTTTCTTCATATATCTAAAATCAAGTCTTTGCGTATATTATGTCAGAATTACAAGGAAAACTAATTTCCTTCATTAATTACTTGTACTATCAGTTTCCAGATAACACTAATCTGTAGAATCATGATTAAATTTACCATTTTCTGTCTACTTATTTGGCTCAACATAAATGAGGCACAGTGATGGCTAATCTAAAAAAGAACATTTAGGAAATAAGACCAGGAATTATAAAATCGCCATCATTGGGAATATCACAAATTTACTCTTATTCCTAAGGCAAAAAGAGGTACCTAGAACCCCAAGTCTGGACTTGGAACACATTTTCTAGTATCGAAAATATATATAGTGTATAACTTCTATACCGGAATGAATAGTACAAACTTAACCATTAAAGGGTTTTATTAGGTTTTTTCAGGGGAAAGTGTGTTTCATAAATTAGCTTAAAAACAAACTATACATGAGACTTTTTCTAGGACTAGTTTGGATTAAATTGCAGTGTTTCTCTTTTATTTAATGGTATTCCCATATAGAATAGTTTGGGTTAAATTTCCATTTCTTTTTTTTTTCCCTTTGTTTTAGAGATGGGGTCTTGCTGTGTTGCCCAGGCTGTAGCTGAGTGGTTATTCACAGGCACATTCATCCCATAGTATAGCCTTGAACTCTGGGCTCAGGCTATCCTCCTGCCTCAGCCTCCTGAGTAGCTGGTACTACAAGCGCACCTGGCTTCATTTCGTTTTCTAGTTAAGGTCTTGGGATACCTGTATATGTAAAGATTCACAGCAGTATAGCTGAGGGTATACAAAGGTGAAGTAGGCTATTAATGCCATGTGATATGAAATGTATTTAATAAAGTCTGCATCATTTTTAAAAGAAATAACACTATAGACTGATAGTGTACACTGCCACTATTGGTAGCTCTTTATCATCCCCATTGACTTCCTCTATTTTTTAGTTAGAAAC
>NW_012150930.1:1000711-1002192 GCF_000956105.1 Propithecus coquereli
TTTATTTCTAATACTTTTTGTATTATCTAATTATTAAAACTATAAAGTAAGATGGCCTTGCCATTATAATATGATACTTTTATTTTTAGAATGATAAGGTACATGAGCCCCACCATCTGCTTTCCCACTTAAAAGAGACTTGTGAAAGGGTAGTTTGAAGTCCATGGTGGAGAATAAAAAAGGCTTCTTAAACTTCAATAAACAAATTGAAACTAGAAGATAAAATAGATGGTAATCATATGCTGTCATCCCTTAGTGTCCATGGAGGATTGGTTCCAGGACCCTTTTGGATAGCAAAACCTGCCAGTTTTCAAGTCTCTTATACAAAATGGTGTAGTATTTGCATATGACCTACACGTATCCTCCCATATGCTTTAAATCATCTCTAGATCACTTATAATACCTAATGCAATATAGATACTATGTAAATAGTTGTTATACTGTATTGTTTAGGCATTAATGACAGGAAAAATCTGTACATGTTTAGTACGGACATAAGTATCCATTTTTTTTCCCTAAATATTTTCAATCCATGGTTGGTTGAATCCATGGTTAAGGAACCATGGATATGGGGGGCCGACTGTATATTTGTTTGTAGGTATTTTCATACTTCCTGAGAGTACAATGGCCAATTTAACTTCTTTTTTTTTTTTTTCTTTTCAAAGCCGTATGAAGGATTAAGGCCTCAAGATCTTCGTAGATTGAAAGATATGCTTATTGTGGAAACTGCAGACATGCTTCAGGCTCCTCTGTTTACTGCTGAAGCTTTACTTCGAGCTCACGGTAATGAAAGAAAAAATGTTTTATGTCTGATAACATGACTGCCTTTTGAAACTTTTCAGAGTTAAAATATAGCTTTTTATAATTTTAATATGAAACAAAATAGTTTGTTAAATAAGCGTAAATTGTTTTTGTGTAGTGGTTACTGCAATACTCAATTCCTCATAAAATTTTGTGTTTTGTAGTATAAACTGGCTATAAATCAAAGAGGATAAATTGGAAATTTCTTTTTAAACATCGAGCTACTAAATCAACTTATAGATTGTCTCGTTTTAGAAGTATGTCTGATTTGAGTGAGAACGGGCATTGAAATCCATAGCCCTAGTCCTAGTCTTGACAGTAATTTTTACTGAAGTTACTCAAATATAAAATTGTAATAATCCAATTAAATACCTAAGAATGGTGCTATTAGTATGTCAATTGTATTTATTTTATGTAAAAGCTGTTTTTCCCTATGAAATGCACAGAGTGAAGTTAAAGTGTCAACTCAGGAATATACTGTCCTTTTTAAGGGTTTTTTTGTTTTTCTTTTGTTTTTCGTTTTGTTTTTAAACATAACCAGCTTTACTTAGCTTGCTCTAAGTTCTCTGTGCTTCTTAAAGCAGACATTCTGGGAGTCGTCACATGCTAGGTTGGACTCTCTCATTGCACACGTGATATTTGACATATTGGCTGTTTCAAAGAAAAGTGTTTTCTTATTT
>NW_012150930.1:1002592-1022985 GCF_000956105.1 Propithecus coquereli
GGCTGGTCTCGAACTCCTGAGCTCAAACAATCCGCCTGCCTCGGCCTCCCAGAGTGCTAGGATTACAGGCGTGAGCCACCGCGCCCGGCCCACCTTCCAAAATTTTTATATAATCTTTTGCTCAGAAGAAAATTTAAAACTCACTCATTGACCACCACTGTTAATAATTGAATATATTACCCTCCAGAGTCACTACTTTCAATATCGATGTTTTCCACAGCCTACATTGTCATTCTTTTCCTACTTTATATACTGGTGGCTTTTAAATTTTAGTATAAATAAGAAATGCTTGGGAAATGAAACATAGATTCCTAGGATTAACCCCAGAGTGTCTTAAGTCATTAAGTGTGGGGTGAGGCATAAAAATATGTGTTGTAGACAAGCCTACCAAGTGGACCACTCTGAGAAACATTGCTGTACACATTTATCTACTGAAATAAATGGTTTCAAAAACCACTTGAAAAATAAACATTATATCTACAACCTGACTTTAATCAAGTATATTAGACTGTATTTCTAAATGCTTATGTATTATTTTCTCTTCAATCTAAGGATGCCTACAGCTGAACTTGTCATTTTTCCCACCGTCTTAATTAGTAGACACCAATATTCACCTAATTTTCCTTGCCAGATACTTGAAAGTCATACTTTACTCCTCCATTTCTGTTGTATTTGGCCACGGTCCCATCATTTCTCATCCTAAATATCCCTCAGCCTCCCCGCAACCTCCCCGGCTCTTTCCATTCCCACTGCCACTGACTTAAATTCTGGTTCTCACTGTTTTTCATCTAAATTGTAGTGTCCTGAGCTCTATTCTCCAGTTTTGCCATTATCCTTTTAAAATGCAAATCTGACCATGTTACTCCCCTGCTGAAAACCCTTCACTGACTCTCCACAGACTTAAAATCATCCAAATTTTTTAGTAGACTTTATGACATAGACTGTTTACCTGGTCTGTCAGTGTCTCCCCATTTCTTTACCCATTCCAACTTGTCCTTAGAAGTCACCTCTTCTAGAAAACCTTTTCTGACTGTTTCTTCCCAAGTCTCCATTGAGACCCTTCCCATTGGAAGGTCTATGCCTATTATATCCCATGCATATATATGTAATACATTTAAAATAGAATATTGTAATCTCTTTATTTACATTTTTAAAAAATTATTAGAGGTGCATAATAGTCATATGTTTACAGGGTACATGTGATGTTTTGTTACAGGCATACAATGTGAATTAATCAAATCAGGGTAATTAGGGTATCCAACACCTCAGGTATTTGTCATTTTTTTGTATTAGGTCCATTCCAATTCTACTCCTTTAGTTATTTTAAAGTATACCCTAACTTATTATGGATAATAGTCACTTTGTTGTGCTATCAAATGTTGTTCATTCTATCTAACTATATTTTTATACCCATCATCCATCCCCACATTATCCCCCCACTACCCATTACCCTTCCCAGCCTCTGGTAACCATCATTCTACTCTCTGTCTCCGTGAGACCAATTGTTTTTAATATTTAGCTCTCACATAAGAGTGAGAACATGCAAAATTTATCTTTCTGTGCTTGCTTATTTCACTTAACATAATGTTCTCTAGTTCCAACCATGTTGTTGCAAATGGCAGCATTTAATTCTTTTTTATGGCTATATAATATTCCATTGTGTGTATGTACTGTAATTTCTTTATACATTCTTCTATTGATGGACACTTAAGTTGATTCCAAATCTTGGCTATTATGAATAATGCAATGTTAAATATGAGAATGCAGACTGTATTCTTCTGAGAAATGTCTATTCAGATCCTTTGCCCGTTTTTAATTGGATTATTTGATTTTTTCCTATTGAGTTGTTAGAGCTCCTTATATATTCTAGTTATTAATTCCTTGTCAGGTGGGCACTTGGCAATTATTTTCCTCCATTCAGTGGATTGTCTCTTCCCTTTGTTGATTGTTTCCTTTGCTGTGCAGAAGCTTTTTAGTTTGATGTGACCTCATTTGTCCAATTTTGCTTTGGTTGCCAGTGCTTTGGGGGTACTACTCAAGAAATCATTGCACAGACCAATATCCTAAAGCATTTCCCCAGTGTTTTCCTTTAGTAGTTTCATAGTTTCAGGTCTTAGATTTAAGTCTTTAATCCATTTTGATTTGATTTTTATATATGGTGAGCGATAAGGATCTAGTTTCATGCTTCTCCATATGGATATCCAGTTTTCCCAGCACCATTTATTGAAGAGACTGTCCTTTCCCCAATATGTGTTCACTATAGATGTGCAGATTTATTTCCGAGTTCTGTATTCTGTTCAATTGGTCTGTGTGTTTGTTTTTATGCCAGAACCATGCTGTTTTGGTTACTAAAGCTCTGTAGTATAATTTGAAGTTAGGTACTGTGATTCCTCCAGTTTTGTTCTTTTTGCTCAGATGGCTTTGGCTGTTCTGGGTCTTTTGTGGTTCCATGTAAGTTTTAGGATTATTTTTTCTATCTCTGTGGAGAATGTCACTGGTATTTTGATAGAGATTGCATTGAATCTGTTGATTGCTTTGGATAATATGGACATTTTAACAATATTGATTCTTCCAATTCACAAGCATGGAATATTCTTTCCATTTTTTGAGTCCTTTTCAATTTCTTTCATCAATGTTTTAGAGTTTGCATTATAGAGATCTTTCACTTCTTTAGTTAAGGTTATTTCTAGGTATTTTATTTTGTTTGTAACTATCGTAAATTGGATTACTTTCTTGGTTTCTTTTTCAGATTATTTACTATTGGCATATAGAAATGCAACTGATTTTTGTATGTTGATTTCATATCTTGCAGTTTTACTAAATTTGTTTGTTCTAATAGTTTTTTTGTGGAATCTTCAGGCTTATCTAAATATAAAGTCATATCCTCTGCAAATAAGGATAATTTGACTTCTTCTTTTCCAATTCAGATATCTTTATTTCTTTCTCTTGTCTGATTGCTCTAGCTAGAACTTCCAGTACTATGTTGAATGACAGTGGTGAAAGTGAACATCCTTGTCTTGTTTCATATCTTAGAGGAAAGGCTTTCAGTTTTTCCCTATTCAATATGATACTCATTGTGGGTCTGTCATATATGGCTTTTATTGTGTTGAAGTAAGTTCCTTCTATACCCAGTTTGTTGAGAGTTTTTGTCGCAAAAGGATGTTGAAGTTTATCAAATGCTATTTCAGCATCAATTGAAAGGATTGTATGGTTTTTGTCCTTCATTCTATTGATGCGATATATCACATTGATTGATTTGGGTGTGTTGAACCATCCTTGCATCCCTGGGATGAATCCTACTTGATCATGATGAATAATCTTTTTAATGTGTTGTTGAATTCAGTTTGCTAATATTTTGTTGATGATTTTTACGTCTACGTACATCAGAGATATTGGCCTTTGGTTTTCTGTTTTTATTGTGTCTTTGTCTTGTTTTGGTGTCAGGGTGATAAAGGCCTCTTAGAATGAGTTTCGGAGTATTTCCTCTTCCTCCATTTTTTGGAATAGTTTAAGTAGGATTAGTATTAGTTCCTCTTTGAATGCTTGGTAGAATTCAGCAGTGAAGCCTTCAGGTCCTGGGCATTTTGATGGGAGACTCTTTATTACTGCTTCTGTCTCATTTGTTATTAGTTTGTTCAAGTTTTGGATTTCCTCTTGATTCAATCTTGGTAGGTTGTGTGTGTTTAAGAATATATCCATTTCTGCTAGGTTTTCCAATTAATTGACATATGGTTACTCATAGTAGTCTCTAATCCTTTGGATTTCTGCAGTATCAGTTGTAATGTCTCCTTTTTCATCTCTGATTTTATTTATTTGTGTCTTCTCTTTTATTTTCTTAGTCTGGCTAAAGGTATGTCAGTCGTGTTTATCTTTTTAAAAAACCAACTTTTCGTTTCATTGATCTTTTGTCTTTATTTGTTAATTTCATTTATTTCTGCTCTGATCTTTATTATTTCTTCTACAAATTTTGGGTTTGGTTTGCTCTTGTTTTTCTAGCTCTTTGAGATGTATCTTTTCTCCTTTTTTATGTAAGCACTTATTGGTATAAACTGTCCTCTTCTTACTGCTTTTTGCTGTATCTCATAGGTTTTGATATGTTGTGTTTTCATTTTCATTTGTTTCCAGAAATTTTTTAATTTCCTTCTTAATCTCTCCATCGACCCATTGGTCACTCAGGAGCATGTTGTTTAATTTCCATGTGTTTGTATATTTTCCAGTGTTCTTTTTATTGATTTCTAGTTTTATTTGATGTGGTCAGAGAAAATACTTGGCATGATCTCAGTTTTTTTTTAATTTTTCAAGACTTGTTTCATCGCCTAAAATATGGTCTATCCTTGAGAATGATCCATGAGCTGAGGAGAAGAACATGTATTCTGCAGCTGTTGGATGAAACGTCTGTAAATATCTATTCTGTTAGGTCCATTTAGTCTGTAGTGCAGATTAAATCCAATGTTTCTTGGTTGATTTTCTGTCTGAATGATCTGTCTTTATGCTGAAAGTGGAGTGCTGAGATCTCCAATGGTTATTGTACTGGGATCTATCTCTCTCTTTAGCTCTGATAATATTTGCTTCATATATATATATATATATATATATACACACACACACACACACACACATATATATATTTATATATATTTAGAATTGTTATATCCTCTTGCTGAATTAACCCCTTTGTCATTATATAATGATCTTCTGTGTCTCTTTTTACAGTTTTTATCTTGAAATCTATTTTATGTGATAGAAGTATAGCTACTCGTGTTCTTTTTTGATTTCCACTTGCATGGAATATCTTTTTCCATCTCTCTATTTTCAGTCTATGTGTGTCTTTATAGGTGACGTGTGTTTCTTGCAGACAGCATATAGTTAGCTCTTGTTTTTTTATACACTCAGCCACTCTGTCTTTTTCCCTTTCCTTTCCTTGCGTGGAAGAAGACTCCCTGAGTCGCACTGTCTGTAGTGGGGAGAGGGCGGTGGTGCTGACACAGGCACTGGCTTGGCTGCTCCTGCTTGTGTCTCACTGGGTCATGTGCGCCCTGTGTTCGCTGGATCCAACTCAGCACAGCCAAAGGAATTACCCAAGGACTGCAGCTTTTGTGGGCAACATGAGTTCTACCGTGTGCCAGGGAAGCCCTGAGTTTCAGTGCGAAGTCCCACAATCACTTCACTCTCCATCCCCAAGCACACAGATTCTCTCTCCACTGGGCGTGTTTGCACAGCACTGCCAGGGGTGAGGGAGAGGTTGCATAAGCTATGCAAGGCTGTTTTTTCTGCCCTTTTCAGTGCCTCTTTTTTTGATATAATGTTAATACCAGGCAGTAGGATACTCACCTGATTTTTGTTTCTTCTGAAAGTGCTTGCTTGCATGGATAGTTTTTGAATTTGTTGTCCATGTAGAGGGACAATTGCTGCAGGTCTCTATTGGGCCATCTTACTCCACACTCTCTCCTCTTTATTTTACTTCTGTATTAACCTTGGAGCTCCTTGAGGGCAGCTTTTAATGTTTTTTTGTTCCTACAATACCTAACAAATATTAATCCCTCAGAAAATAGTTATCGAATGAATAGATAATATACCTGAAATTTTATTTTTATATTTTTAGAAAATCTATCTTTTTGTTAAAGAATTACATTTCTTTATTGTCACCTTTATAAACTTTGAAGCATATGCTATGGAAAAAATTTTATACCTAGGTCAAAAAATTAAATTTAATAATTCTGAATGTCTTTTAAAATCATATAATGACAAAATATTTTCTTTTTAGCCAATAGCAACACCTAAGAGTCATAATATAAAAACTTGTACAGAAACACAAAATACCTTAAATTGTATTTCTTTAGGGTAAGGTTCATAAGATGCTCTTTAAATGCAGAGTATGCATTTACATACAGTGTAGAGCTGGCAGAAAAGTAGAAGCTATTCATTTTGGAGAAGCTGTGGCATCACGGTTGTACTAGTTAGGGTAGGCTGGCTGCTGAAACAAAAGTGTAGGCCTAAACGCAGTGAATGTTGCTTACTCATGTTATAATACAGAGCATTTCCATTTAGATTAGGTGGAATGAGGACTTAGCTCTACACAGTCATTCAGAGATCCGGACTGACACATGGCCATCTGAAACAACGTAGCTTCTTCCTTTGTTGCCCTGGGGATTATCTCCATTCCAGTCAACCAATGAGAAAGGGAAAAGAGCATGGAAGAATAAGTATGGGAAGTTTTATGAGCCAGTCCTGGAAGTGGCATACGTCACTCATACGTATATTCCGTTGACCATAATTCAGTCACATAACCACACCTAACTGCAAACAACAGTTGTTCGTATAGCATTGCTCTGTACAGGTAGACATCTCTGCCACAGCTGTCTACCTTCAGCCAGATAATATAATGTATCATAACTCATAAGTTACAATATCTCCTAAATCTAAGTCTAACTTTACCAGTAATTTCACTATAATTAGAAACATTGTCATCCCTATTTTTTTACACATTGTGTCATTAAGTATTATTAAATGATCAACTCCATTTTTACTCCATTGATCTTCCCTGAGTTACTTCTTTCACATAATAGGGGCAAATTCTAATGAGGTGAAATCCAACTGAATTTTCCTACTTGGCATTTGTCTATTCTGTGATAACTTTTTAACAACTTACTAAAGTGTTCTATATTTCATCCCCCTATTAAGACATAAAATAGAGACTACTGCAGGTTTTCAAATGAGCATCTCTTCTATATTGTTTAAATATTATCAGCAACATTTGATAATCAAATAAGATTTACAGAGATAAATGATGTTGGTGAGTAAAATAGTGCCTAGAGCTACAATTTACTATAATTGTTCTTAATGCCAGGACAGGCTCCTTTTTAGATTTATTAAACTGAACTATTTGGAAGATTCATAGATTGTATTCTTAGTAACATTCATTCAGCTTTACACAGGAAAATAGATTTGAGTATTATACCATCTGTTGTCAAATTTAGTCCCAAGGTAATGATCTAGATTAAACAGAAGGCAGAAATATCTGGCAGTATATACTAAATAGTAATTCAGTTTTAAGGAGGGCTGTGTTAGAAATACAGAGGGCATCTCTGTTTCCCCAGTAATAAAAGTAATTTATGTAATTGACTACTACCTAATGAGAAAATAAATGAAATTTACAAAATATGATCCCAAAGCAAATTTGCCTGTGCCTAGAATAAATTTATATCGAAGCATTGTTTTTGACTCCTTTGGAGGTTCATTGTTTTCTATGGTCATTTAAACACTGGTGTTCCATATCTTCTGTTCTCATTCTACTCCTTTCCTAGGGAATGTTATGTTCTCCTAAGGCTTTTGTAAGTATAGATATCTCCCTCTGGACTAGACCTCTCTTCTGAACCTGATACCTCATACAGTATATAACTGCCTCTTTGAAAGCTCTTTCGGTATATCTCAAGAGCACTTTAAACTCATCATTCTAAAACTAAAATCACGCTCTTCCAAATGTACCTGGTTCTCTGGTATTCCCTTGCTCCATAGATAACAGTACCAGCAACCAACTGGGCACTCAAGGTGGAAACCTGGGACACTAGCTTTGACATTTCCCCTCCCATCCTGTCATCACTGAATTGTTGATTTCACCTCCCAGATCTTAAAATTTCTTTCTTTCTCTTAATTTCCACTCCCACCACCTAGCCCTATTTGCCGTCATCACTCGCTTAGACTACACAATAGCCTTTTGTCTGGTCTACGTTCCTTCCATCCTTGCCCTATCCAATTTGTTTGTATGTTGAAAGGAATAATCTTTCATATCTAAGTATGACAACCTGTGCTTGCTCTCCTTAATCTCTACTTTTCATTGACTTCCTATCATTCCTAAGCTGAAGATAGAAATATTTATGAGAAGTCCTATGTGACCAATCCCCTGCCTGTCTCTCTGTCCTATCTCACACAATACTTCCCCTCTGGTCTCCATGCTCCAGCTACATTGACTTTTTTAATTTCACAAGGATGCTGTCTTCCCTCCTGCCAAAGGCCTTTGAACATTCTCTGTTCCATCTGTCTAACATGTCTTTTCCTCCCCCTCTTTCACCTAGTTAACTCCCACTTATCCTGTAGATGTTCACTCCATGCCATATCCCCAGGGTTGTCCTCTCTGACCTCCCTGACTGGGATTTTCTACCTCTCCTTCATGGAGCTTCTGACAGTGGTGATTTTTTTTGTTTGTTTATATGTTTATTTTACTAATGTCTTTTTCCTTGCTAGACTGTAAGTTCCATGAAGACAAGAATTGTGTCCAGTTTTTCCTATAACTGTATCCCCACTATCTGACATAGTGCATGGGACATAAAAAAGCGTTAAGTAAATATTTTCTAAGGAGACTGATGTGATAGAATCAAACAGAAATTGTGCTGGCCAGTATTTGTAGTAGAGTAGATAAGATGAAAATTTAGCATATTTAATATCTGCGTATATAAATTACATAGTTGTTTTTTTCTTTATTAAAAAGTGACATAATAGAAATTTTGAAAAAGTAATCATACTATCCTAAGAAAATTATTTTTACTTCGTATGCTTCATACTTTTGATAATATGTGACACATTTTTATACAATATCAATTTATTTTTATTAGGATTTCTTCACATGACATCCTAACATTTTCAACAGCAGTTATAATTACCACTTTTAATGACTATGTATGAGGAAATTGTTGTGGTGTGTGCTTAGCTAAAGTAAATTTGGGAGATGGCACTTACTCTTGGATTAGTTTGTAATTACTTTATTCCAAAGATAAATTTTTGAGAGATAATAGTAGTTAACTCTATTATTGTTGAATTCCTTCTGTGTTGTAGACCCTATACTAAATGCCTTACAAACATTGAGAGTTGAAAGGATTAGAATCAAAGTGGGTATAATTTGGATTTTACTCAAGTCCATATAGTTAAATAAGTAACACATCTGGAATTTGGACTCAAGACTGCCTGATTCCAAAGGATGATCTTTGTACTATGCCCCATTGCTAGCATTTTGAATAGCAGCAATGAGGAAGTTTGAGGAACTGTATGGGAAGTGCATTCCGGATATAGTATACTGTCAGATTATAGAAAATGATCTGACAAAAAGAATGTTTTCTAATTTAGTCATAAAGAAATATTTTTTGACAATAATAATTTTTAAATAGTAAAATAAGTTAATAGGAAAAATAAAAACGAACTTTTTGTAGTTATTTTTAAACTAAAAATTGGTCTAATGATTTTTATACCATTCTAAAAGTAGTATGTCATCTATGTGACAAGAAATCCAGTAGGACACGGGGAAGTTAACATTGTTTTTAACAATAGTAGGATTAATCTACATATGCCATTCTGTAATATGCTTTTTAAAGTAAATATTTGATATAATGCTTTCCATATCAATAAATATTTGGCTACACTTATATAAGCATACAGTGCTCTATTATTGATTAGTTGTACCATTTTTTCTTGTTGCTATTGTAAATAATGCTGTGATTAACATCATTGTGCATCCATCCATTTATTTATTTAGGATAAATTCTTGGCAGTGAAATTATAAGCTCAAACAATATGCTTTTAATTAAAACTCTGCATTTCTTAATTACAAGTGAGATGTCTAATATATTTTTGTGTTTACTGGATACTTATATTTCTTTTTGTGATTTATCATTCATATCTTTTTTACTGTTTTTTCTATTGAGGCCAAAAATTTGTATGGTATATTTTTTTTTATCATTCACTTAAAAATATTTTAACATTTCCCTTTCTCCATTGTCTCATCTGTTATTTAGAATGATATAGACTAATTTGCAAATATTCAAGATTTTTCTGGATGTCTTATTATTTTCACTTCAATTTTAATAGTTTTCAGTCTTTTGAAATTTGTTGAGACTTGTTTAATGGCCTGGCATATGTTCAGTGTAGTGTTCTATAAATGCGAATTAAGGTCAGTGATATTGTTAAAATTGTCAGTGTCTTTACTAATAAAAGTTAAAGACTAGTTCTATCAGTTCGTGAGAAAGGGATGTTAAATTTTCCATTTAGGAATCTGGATTTGTATGTATTTCCTCCTTAATGCTGTTAACTGTTAACTTGTTTAATGTATTTAGAAATTCTGATATTAGGCTCATATACTTTAATGATTATATCTTTCTCTTTTCTCATCATGAAATGGCCCTTTTTCTCTTTTTTACTGTTATTTTTCTTTATCTCGTATTAATAGAGCACTTCAGCTTTCTTAAGCTGTTTCCATGTCTTATGGGTAGCATATAGTTGAGTCTTGCTTTCTTCATCCATTCTAATACCCTCTACCTTTCCATTGGACTATTTAGTCTACTTACATTTAATGTAAATATTGGTGTGATTGGATTTAGGTCTTCCATTACACTATTTTTGGTTTTTGTTGTGTTTTTTTTGGTCTCTTTTGGTTTTTGTTCCTCTGTTCCTCCTTCCCTGCTCTCTTTTGAATTAATTGAATAATTTTAGAATTTGATTTTAATTGTCTGTTGGGCTGTTAGCTATTCCACTTTGCTTTTTAAAAAATAAAAAATGCTTGCTCTCTGAACTACTGTATACATTCTTGTCTTTTTACATTCTACTTAGAATTAATATAATACCACTTCACTTAAATGTAAGCATCTTGCAACTATATATGAGGCCATCACCCCATTCTTTATGCTATAGCTATCATATTATGTACCTTATAAATTTCATAAAACAATGTGAAAATAATTTTTTAAAGCAAAAAAAGAATTTTTGCTTTAAACAGCCATATGTATTTTAAATAAACTAGTCCATCTTTTTTTCTCTATTCTTCAGTTTGGGTCCTTTCTGTTGATCTATCTCCAAGTTCGTCAAATTTTCCCTCTCATCTATTTTTCTTCTCTAACCTGTTCTTAAGCCAGTTCAGTGATTTTTTTTTTTTTTCAGATGGTGTGTTTTTCAGTTCTGGAATTTCCACTTGGTTCTTTTTTATAGTTTCAATTTCTTTACTGAATTTTCCTTCTTTTCATTCTTTACACACTATTTTCCTTTATGTTATCATTTAAATACATTATGGTTACTAATTCCAACATATTACCTTGGAGTTAGTCTCCACTGTTGCATTTTCTTACATTTTCCTGGCTTTCTGTTTATCTAGTAATTTGGAATTTTATCTTAGGTATTTAGAATGATATATCGTTATAGGCATATTAAGCATTAGTTAGAGATTTAGAGTGTTTGCATCTAGAATCCAGGCTTCTTCTCTGTGGCTCTCTCCTTTCTAGGATATCCTCTCTCAGTTTTCAGATTCTTCAAGCTAGTAAAATTTCCAGCTTCTATCCTAGTGCCAAATAAGGTCTGCCCACAGGCAAAAACTTGTAGAAACAGAGACTGATATACTGCTTTTTTCATTTTGCCAAGTGTCAGCTCCTCTGCAATTTCTGCCTGCTTTTGGTTGCTCTCTAGTGTCTTCACATAGTTGTAATATATTTTGTTCAACATTTATAGCTATTATTTGTAGGACAAGTGGTCTGATAAGAGATACTTCACCATTACCAGAAGAGGAACTCTATTTGTTATATTCAACAAATCCTTTGTGGTTTTCTTAGGATTACTAGGAGGACAATCATATCATTTGTAAATAATGGTAATTCTGCCCCCAGCTTTTCCTTATCTTATATTTGGTTTAATTATATTGGATAGCACTCCTGTGTAACATTCATCATTAGTGATGCTTATTTTCTTGGCTTAAGTAGAAATTCATTCAGTCAGTCACCAGCTTGTTCCTTAACTGTGTACTAAGCAGTAAACTTTGAGAAATCCAAATGGAGAAATTGTCTAGAGCTCAGAATCATTTGGGCAGGAAATAGATGCTTGTAATGCATCAGTGAATAGATAATTGAAATCCTGAGAATGGCTCTAGTGTTTTAAATTAAGAAATAGGCTATTGGTTTGAAACAGAGTCTGTTTATCATGTTAAAGAAGTATCTTTTTCTTGTTATTTAAAAGCTCTTTTTAAATTTTAAATTTAGGAGTAATTTTTCAAGTTGTCTCACTTTTTCCAAATCTTTAAAAAAATGATAATACTGATTTTTCTCCTTTGATACATTGGTATTATAAATTATCTTTCCCAATACTCAACTGTTCTTACATTCCAATAATAAGGCATACTTGGTCTTGGGATATATGTCAGGCTGTATTTGGTTTCCTAATATTTTTGTTAGATTTTGACATTATAATGCAGTAAATGCTCTCTTAACCAACATTAACTGACTTGCCGGATTTTCTTTGCCACACAGACTGACTGCTTCTGGCTAGAAGGATCCTTTTCATCATTCCCTGCATCATATGCAGTTGGCTTGAACTGCATATTTACCAAGGGTCACTTATCAAATCTGATTGTCCCAGTTGTATACCTTACTGTGATTACATAATATAATGGACCGGTACTGATAGAACATGAGTAAAAAAATAGTATTTCTTGAAATCTTAACTGGGATGCTTTGGAAGGCCTTGATAAAGGCAAGTTAATTTTAAAATTGTTTTTATATTATATGTGAGTGAAACAACAAATAAAAAAGAAGGGGGAGATCATAAAAATGAAGGACTCCACATTCAGATTGCTATCTAAGCGTCTTTTAAACCTTACTCTAAAGAAATAACAGTGAGAAATTGTAGACAGTGTTTTTTGGGTGTACTTTAGGCAAGAAACAGGAAATAGAAGCAGAGGGCTAGAGAAAAGGCCTTTGTCCTACATAAAAAGGATTAGTAAATTAATGTATAAGGTTTATTAAATGTTTGAGGTATGCATATATAATTTTTTATAAGTCTGCATTTTATAATTCTGCATTCTACGTGACCAACTATGTGTACTGATACTGTCAAGTAAGACTTGTTTTATAAATGAAGTGTTGGGTTTTGGCATTGCAGGTTTTTATAATAGCTTTTTAAAAATATCTAGGAATCTTTTTTTCATTCTTTTTGGTCATGAAAAGGCACAAAAATTCATTGTTACTTGAAAATTTAGAAAAACTTGCTTATGAAACCATATGAGCCTTGTACTTTTTAAAGAAATAATTACTGTATTCTTCAGTTTCCTCCATAGTTATTATTCTATGTAGATTTACTACGTTTTTGTGAGTTCTTCAGTTTTAGCCACTTACAGTTTCCTAGAATACCATTTACTTTATCAAGATTTTAATAATATTAGCATGCGGTTTTATATCCACTTGTTCATTCAACAGATATTTATTGAAAGTATACTTTGAAGTAGGCTCTGGGCTGAGTAATAGAGATAAAAGAAATTGTAATATAGGTAGCAGCTCTGCACTGATATAAGTTTACAGTTTGAAAGACATATTTCTTATAGTTCTTTTAATTGTCTGTCTACATACTGCTGTATCTCATTCTCTGTTGAAAAGTGTATATCTGAGTTTTCCTTAACTATACTAATTATTGGCTTAGCTTTTTTCATTTTTCAATTCACACATTTTATCTTTTTTTTCCTGCAGTTTATAGGTTGTCTATCATTTTTTCTGTTTCCTGACATACAGTTTCTACTTTTACCTTTATCAGCATCTTCCACTTTCCTTGGGTTTGATTTGTGGATTTTTTTTCCTTTTTACAATGAGGGTTTAATTACTTTTATTATCTTAATAATCAGGAACAATTGGGAGTTTTTTAATAAATGTTCTTTTTTACTTTTGCTTTGAAGTATTTCTTCACCATTGGTCTTAAAGAACATCAATTTGGGTCTCAAATGGGAGCATTCATTTTATTTTGCCACTGAATTTTTTTAATTAAGACTTTTTTGTCCCAAGAAATCTTTTGTGCTAATCTTGATTCTCTCTAATGTTCTTACTAATTTTTCGTTTGTGCAGTTTCTCATCTACCTCCTTGATGAGTTCTATGTTTTACTGGTTAACTGTTCTGTTTGGTTTTCTTCTTGTTATTTTTCTTTGTCAAGGCAACACCCACTCTACAGCTGTCTCCTTGTACTCTGAGCCCAACCTCAGGTCTAAACAAGAGGGCTATGCCTACCCATTCAGCTCCTCCTCAGTTTCCTGGGAGTCAGAGAGATCGGGTGTACTCCTTCAGTTCCAGTGAAGAGAACTAGCCTTACCAAAAAATAGAACATACTAAATGCCACTGTAATTCAGTCAATATGGCACTTGCACATATCAAGACAGCTAGACCATTGAAACAGAATAGAGAATCCAATACGTGGGAATTTAATTTACAGTGAAGATGATATTCTACCCTTCAGTTCAATATTCTAATATTCTATTCCTATGCAGTAGGAAAAGGATAGATGATTTAATAAATGGTGCTAATATGACTGTCTAACCAACTGAATTATTATAAATCAAGTTGGAATACAAAAAGAAAAAGGAAAAAATCATATCAACAGGATGAGTAATATAAAATTAATCAATCAATTTTAGGAGAAGGTCTAGGAGACTTACATGTAAGTCTAAGGACAGAGGAAAACCTGTGAGTTTCTAAGACAAAACAACAAGAAGCTGAAGAAAAGATAGACATATTAAAGTATATTGAATTTTTAAAAATTTTTTATAGAAATACTGTAAGCAAAGAAACAAAATTTTGAATTGGAAACAGTATTAGTATTTATTGTGTACAAAAACCTTTAAGTTGACAAGAAATTGGTAAATAACCTAATAGAAAAATGATGAGAGGATATGGGTAGGTAATTCACAGAAGAACAAATCCAAATGACCAAGAAACACAGGAAAAGTTGTTTTAAATTCAGTGGTTGTCAGGAAAATGCAAATGAAAATAACAGTGAACTATCACTTTATAAATGTTTAAAAGAATTATAACATCTACCGCTGTAGAGGAAACTGGTAAGTTATTAATACTTTGTTGCTGACAGAAATATAAATTTTTACAGCCTTTTTGGAAAGCCATCTGGCATTATCTTTTAAAAGCATGATGGGTCTTAGACTCATTAGTCACATTCCAGGGAATTTATCCCAAGGAAATATAAACATGAATATATACTTATACATGTGCACTGATATATATTACAGCATTATTGTCATGGCAGAAAATAAGTATGAACAAAGTAGGGGCATATTTGAATAATCATGACACAGAAATTATTTCACACAGTGGGTTAATATGTAGTCATTAAAAAGAAGTAATTAATGTTAAGCTAGTTTACTTGGAGTGATATTCAGGAGGATAAGTGGGAAGGGACGTAAAGTTTGTATAATATTCTATTTATGTAAAATAATCAGCAAAAAACCTGATTATTTTATATATACAGGCGGTCCCCAACTTGCAATGATTCGACTTCTGATTTTTTGACTTTACAAGGGTGCAAAAGCAATATGCATTCAATAGAAACCATACTTCTCTTGCAGTGCAGACTGTAGCAGTGAGCCATAGCTCCCAGTCAACCACACATTTTCAACTTAAGATATTTTCAGTTTACAGTGGGTTTATCATAACATAAATCATAAACCGAGGAGCATCTGTATTTATATATGCATTTGGGTATGTTTATAATTGTATTAGCATGGAGAAAAATATGGAAGGAGAGATATTTGGTTGCTAACATGGATTAACTGATGAGGGAAGATGGAGAAAGAGGGCAAGGAGAGACAAGTAACAAAATAAAAGGTCCTGCTGCAAAAATAGCATACAATATACCATGTATACTTTTATGCGTAATTATACATGTGTTTGTATATTTAGTACATTTTAAGTTAAAAAATTTAAGGGACATTTTTCAACCTAGCAAATAATAAATACAAAATGATTGAATATTCCCAAACTCTTTTCTAAAAATGTTTTAAAATAATGAATATATAGTTTTCTTTTACTTAAAAGTAAAAGAAAAGCTACATCGATTTTCATAGCCCCCTTTAATTTTCCAATCTAATTGCCTTAATATAAAATCTTTAAGTTATGTTTTCAAAAGTATGTTTTTAGTCAACATATTAATAATTTGTAAATAAAAAAGGAAAATCCAAATGAGGCATTTTATTAATAATTAAATGGTTTGCCATCATTTATGATTACAATTTTTATTTAACTGAGTTTCTTGAAGTTACTAACCTATCTTCAGTAGAATAATTTAGACTTAAATTATGCCTCATTTTAACATAAAGTTCTTCTAACTGTTGTTTTAAAATTTATTTTAGCCTGTCATTCTTCAGAGGGCTAATGCTATGTCCTTTTTCTCACAATCTGCTTTAAACCTGCTAACCAAAGCCTTATTCTAAGGGACAAAATAAGATTATTAGTAAAGATTTTTTTAGCCTAGATCGTTTGCTCCCTAGGCATAATTTATTTATTCTTTAACACTGTTTCTTAAGTTTCCAAAGTAAATTAATGCTCTCTCACCAAAATCCTCTAGCTAAAGCCTTCATTTCTGGTGCTTGTATTATTAATAGAACTCCTGAGACTATGATCCACACATTTTGAGGTCACTGAGAGTAGTCTGATAAACTGAAATTTGCTAATAGCTAATCATAGCCACATTTATTGATACCCATCTGCCAGACACTATTTCAATCATATTACTTGTATTAATTACTTCAATTAATTTTTATGAAGCCTATAGGATAGATAGTAATTATCCACAATTAATAGATAAGAAACTGAGACATACGGAGATTAAGTAATTTACCTGTTATCCTCTTCTGAAATTGATGACATTTTGTGAAAATGGACTTGACAGATTAATTTTGCCTGATATAACTGCAAAGTCTATAGCTGTTAAAAAACAATAAAGGAAACCTTTACCTATCTTCATGCCAGTCAGTATCACATTTTTATTTTTATTTTCTTTTTTTTGAGACAGAGTCTTGCTTTGTTGCCCACATTTTTAAATATCTGTATGCTAGTTAAGTTTTAAGGAACCATCAAGATATTATATGATGCCAGCAGAAGTAAAAGTAGTCAAGTTAAAAAATTATTTTTATGAGAAATCCCAAGGGGAGGAAACATTTATTCAGTATTCTCATCTCTAGCAATCCTTCTCTAAATGTCTATTCAAATAAAGGAATGCATTTTATAAAGTTTTGCATTAAGATGGCTTTCTACTGATAAAATTAGTAGGTTTGTCAAATTTTATGCCATACATTTTAGAAGCAAAAGTCATAGCTGTTTGTAAGAAATGTAAATGGCTATTTTATATATGCTTATAAATTTGTCGTACAAGTAGAAAAGTTAGGTCTCTAGTGCAGTATTTGAATTATGCAGAATTTAGAGCAAGAATCAGCAGTACCAAGAAAGCGAACCGTTTGCTACAGGACATGATCTTAATCAGTAAGTAATGACCTATTAGAATGCTGAGGTCCATTTAGCAATGTTTTCAGTAATGCATTCATATGCAGTTTTTTCAGTTGTTAGATTTTTCTTCTCCTTTATAATTTGACCCCTATTTCCAATTTTATTTTCCATCTTCCCAAAGCACAACAACCTATACTGCAATTTTACAGAACTATTTAAGTCATTCCGTTACATGTCTGTGCCCCTGTATATGTCATTTCCTCAGCTGGAAATACACTCCCTTTATGTTCATTGTATGTCAAAGTCATATTTATCCTGTTAAACCACCAAGTACATTGGCTTAACATGGTTGAATAAAATCTTGTGTAGAAAAATTTCACAGTTATTTGTATTTGAGGTATAAAATTTTATAGAATTGGCTCACAGTGAATAATTTGCCCTTTAATACTCTTAAGAAATAGTATGTGATAATGGAAGGAACACAGGCTTTGGAATTGTTTTCAGATTTCTGTGTGAGCTTGGGCAAGTTATGTAACTTCCCTGAGACATGGTTTCTTCACCTAAATAATGATTGAAATGTTTGCTGGGAGAGATAAATGAAATAATGTGTGTAAACACTTAGCAAAATAATTGGATGTATTGTCATGAAAGGGTTAGGCTTTTAAGGCTCTGGACATTATAACATGTTTCACTTGGCTGTTTTAAAAGTGTTCACAGTAGGAAGATAATTGTTTTTAGTTAAGCCTGGTTCAAGATCACTTAATACAGAATTTATACCTAATTCACTAAAATTGTATTTATAATCCTAATCCCTTCAGAAGTTTCTTCTGCTTTCAGGCTATTTATCAACTGATTTTTAAGACCCGTTATTGGCATTTTGACCTGTTTATAGTGAACTACCATGATTAGTTTAGAAATTAATACCAGTGAGGCCAATTGCAAAATTATATATTTTTCTTGAAAGAGTAAACAGGCCAAATTAAACCCATGCCAACAAAAATTCAGTAAATTCCAGAAGTGATATGTAAGTCACCTGTTTTGATTATTAGTAGAAATTACTGGGAATTTAGACCATAGTGTTAGATACTGACATGGTCATTAGCTACAGTAAGTTATAAAAGAGTTTAGATTTTAAAATATTAATAAAAATGCCATACCTAGATATTCATTTGCAGTTACTACTTTTGTATAAATACTTTTTTCCTTAGATGATCTCTATCTTTTCAATTTATCCTTACTGTTTCTTTTTTTATTGTGAAGCTTTGGAAACATTACCATATTTTCTGTTTTTTGAGAGATATCCGTTCTATTTTCCTTAAAGACTGGGACAGGGAGAAATTACTTGAAGCTTGGATGTCCAACCCAGAGAACTGCTGCCAACGATCAGGTGTTCAAATGCCAACTCCACCACCAAGCGGGTATAATGCCTGGGACACGCTCCCTTCTCCAAGAACTCCAAGGACTACACGCTCTTCTGTCACCTCTCCAGATGAAATCAGTTTATCTCCTGGGGATTTAGATACCAGTTTGGTATGGTTTGGTATTCACTGTACTTCTCATAGCTTTGTTTTTAATCTTTTAATTTCTAAATGATTTAATATTAACCATGGAGCATCTGGTTGTGTCCTTATAATAAAATCCTATACCCTTCTTTAAGGATTCAGTTTTTTTCAATCTTTGGTAAATCTTTATTATCACGGAATATTTCTGTGGTCTCTGACCTATAGATTGAAAAATAAAAGGTTTTCTTTTCTCATTGCAAAACAGAAAACTTATAAGAGTTTGGGGAAAACATCAACTATATTTTCGCTTAAAAATGCCAGTTGCTTAAAGTTTTAAATACAACGTATTGAAATATTAATAATTGAGTTTGTGATAGTCACTTTAGACCAAAAATAGAATATTTTTAATAATTTTTTGTGAGCTACTGATTTTTAAACATTTACAGTTTGTAATGATTATGTATTTGTTCCAATAAAGCTTCTGGAGTTTGTCATCTAGCTGCACTTCCATAATAAATGTTTCCTTTTTATTAAGAAACAGTACTCCCATTGTCTGCATTTTTAATTGACATACCATTGATGTTTTGTTATAGGAAATTTCTTGAGTGATTCAGCGACTCAAAATATGTGATAAATATGAAAGCACTTCTCATTTTATTTAGACTTTTTTGGAAAACAGAATTCTACCTCTGTGCTTTGCATCCATAACATTATAAAGTTTGCTTCTATTAAGTCATTGTTTAGAAGATAACATAGTTTTATAGCAGTGTTCCCTGGGTAGAAAGCCTACTTTGGGTATCCTGAGTTGCTGTATTAAAAACAAAAATTTACTCTGTTTTTGTAGATTTTGAAGAGTAAGTATAGGGTGAAGGACGTGACACTGAAGTGGTTATTTTGCAACATGCAATTTGAGCTTGACCTGAATAGATTGTTATAATTTGTTTCTTATACTACCTTTTCCAACTGCACAGTTGCCGGTTAATACATAAATTTGGAATTTAAGAGTTTGACTTTTACATTAAAACATTTAAATGTCAAAATAGTTTATAATGAGGTGGTCAGGGTATTTGTTATTCAACCAAAGGCACACAAACTTCAACTGTCCATAAAACTTTGAAACACTTAACTTTTAAAATTTATAATTACTGTTACTAGTATTTTTGCCTTTAAACTAATGAACAAAATGAATGTATTGTTCTCTCTTCAAAGTATAACTCTGTAAATCTTTGTTCTTCATCTTCAGTGTGACATTTGTATGTGCAGTATTTCTGTATTTGAAGATCCAGTGGATATGCCCTGTGGACATGACTTTTGTAGAGGATGTTGGGAGTCGTGAGTATATGAGCAGTTTAGCATCTCTTACTGCATGTTAACACTCTGATTTGGTGATAAAATTGTTTGCTTTCAATATTTAATGATAGGGATTATCTATATTGGTTTCTGGGTTACACTGAAATGTATTGCACTTTACTACTAAGGAAGAATATTTTTGTGTTGCTTATTTTGACATCTTCCCAGCTACTTAAATTAATGCTATTTAACTTAATGTAAGGTACTTTGGGGATCAGAGCAGGTATAAGATCTCTACCCTAAAAAGGAAAGGGGAAGTGGAGAATCAAGGCAAGCTGAGAAGAGCAGCCCTTCCTACCCAACCCC
>NW_012150930.1:1024349-1030076 GCF_000956105.1 Propithecus coquereli
ATAGGCATATAGAAAAAGAAACTGTTGTCTAAAAAATGAGAAAGAGTTTTTAAAGGTCCTCAGATAGTTTGAAAGCCCCTCAATCTATCTTACTCTTCCCAACCCTTATCTCATTAGTCCAGCCAGATTAATACTTTAAAGCAGTGGTCCCCAACCTTTTTGGCACCAGGGACCGGTTTCATGGAAGACAGTTTTTCCATGGACCCAGGGCAGAGGGGTGGGGGTGAGGAATGGTTTTGGGATGATTCAAGCACATTACATTTATTATACATTTTATTTCTATTATTATTACATTGTAATATATAATGGAATAATTATACAGCTCACTATAATGCAGAATCTAATGCTACCACTGATCTGACGAGAGGCAGAGCTCAGGCGGTGATGTGAGCAATGGGGAACGGCTATAAATACGGTCTAAGCTTTACTCACTCTCTCACCTCCCAGGGGTTGGGGACTACAGCTTTAAAGCATCTACGCCAAGAGCTTAAATAAAAGGAGTTATTATTTTCTGCCTAGAATAGAATTTCCTTCCTAATATTGAAGATACAAGCTCAGATTCTGGATATAATAGACTACTGGGTTGTGAATTCCAACTCTGTCATTTATTAGATGTTGATTTAAGTAAATGGTAACCTGCCTGTGCCTCAGATTCCTAATCTACAAAATAGTGATAATAGTAAGTACTTCATAGGATTATTGTCAGTTTGTTAAGTGACTTAATGTATGTAAAGTGCTTAAAACAAGGCCTTGCACATAATAATCACTCAGTAAATGTTACTTATTTAATCATCTTCCTAAGCATTCTAATAAGCAGAGAGAGCCTATCTATGATATCATCTGTGGAGCTGACCTACAAGATAAAAATATAGATAAAGTTTGCCCTAGATTTATCTTTCACTGACACTCATCAACTCCACGTTGCAGTCATAAATTTAGTGTAAAATTATATCTTGATGAGAATTAGTAACATGTCTAACGGGGAACTGATCCTGTTTTCAATAAGGTCTTCTCAATTCTGTCATTTAATTCCCCAGAGGTGATTAAATCTGCTCTGATATATTTATGATGCATGAAATTCAAACATCGTGTAGTATGTCTAAGCAAACTATGCACTTTGGCAAGGGGCTATAAATAATATTAAAATAAACTATATCCAACTTTCCAGGGAACTTATTCATAGCTGAAAGGAAGAGATTCCTGTTGTGAGAAGGGAATTCTACAGTTAGCAGTTCTCTGAATTTTAGTCTTGAGACCTCTTTATACTCTTAAAAATTGTTGAGGACTCCAAAGAGCTTTTGTTTATATGGGTTATATCTATCCATATGTAGTATATTAGAAATAAACACTGAAAATATTTAATATTTATTAATTCATTTAAAAATAACAATAACAAACCCAATACATGTTAATATAAATAACATTTACTATGAATAATAGCTATTTCCAAAAAAAAAAAATTTAGTGAGAAGAGTGGTATTGTCTTACATTTTTGCAAATCTCCTTAATATCTACCTTATATTCTCATATCTGCTTCTATATTCAGTCTATTGCAATATATTGTTTTGGTTGACATAGGTAAAGAAAATCTGGCCTGACACAAATGTGTAGGTGGAAAAGAGAGAATTATATTAATAGCATGTTCAGATAATTGTGGATACTTTTGATACACATCAAAACTCAACAGGTCATAGTTTTTTAATGGTTAGTTATGGTGTAAAATCTGAAACCATATCAGTTGACTTCTTGTACTTGTTACATTAAAATCCATTGATCAGTCTTGCACTTTGAATAGATCTTTTACTCATGCATGATTTTGTGACATCATGCATTGGAATTCACGTGAAAGATATTGGTTCCCTGAGTTATGCAGATCCTCCAAAGTTGACATATTTCTCTATACATAAATATGGTGAAAAATCATGTTAGTTAATTTTACCACCAATCCCATCAGAAAAGTCTCTAAGTATTAGGAAGCTGTCAAGCTCATGATAATAGATAAAAGTTTTTCAGAATTCTGAATTTTACTTGAAGGCTTGAATTTTATCATTGCCAACAAATACTATCTGTTTTTTCCTTGAAGTGATGGGGTCATTTAATTCATTTTCAGAACAATTTCTGCCATATACCCAAGTCTGAATAATCATTGTTTAGAGCCATTTTTTCACATAAAAATAGTGTTTAATGAAAAAAGCAAGTATATCTGCTTGCAACTTGAGCAATCTCCTAAGAGCTCTTTCTTGCTATCGCAAAACCTTCATGTTTTGGTATGCAGCAGCAGTTCTTTATGTTTACTTCACGTTTCTTTGCACAGAATACCCAAAAGATGTGTACTGAGGGTCCAACTTTAATAAAATTAATTATGCTTATTCTATCAATTTGCTTTAGCCAAAAAGCAAATAAAGTCTTAATAGTATTATGAAAATAGTTTTGACCTCATAAACCCCCTAAAAGGTATCAGGAATCCCCACAGCTCCACAGATCATATTTTGAGAACTGCTACTCTACCTGCAGCATTTCTCCTGAGTGTTTCATCCCTTCTCCTGCCAATATATTTTCCCTAGTATCCACAGTAATACAAATAATTTTTAACTGGAAACTGACATATTGAATGCCCTTTCATTGGAATATATCAGAGTTTTGTGGAGACGGTTTTGTTTTTAAACCATATTGACAATAGAGGGAAAAATTGAAAACATGTTGAATTTAAAATGCCTGTGTAACATTTAAGTGAAAATACCCTGTGTCTACTTAAGATATATAGCTAAGGAGGGAGATCTGGGCTTTAAATTTTGGAGTCATTAGCATATAGTTTAAGTTAGGGGTGTTTAGGTCACCCAGGGAGATTATATGGAATGGGAAGGGAAAAATTTTGAGGTGAAAACCCAGGAAACAATAAAATATAAAGGATCAGGAGCAGAAAAGTCACTAGTGAAAAATGAACAAGGAGCTACCAGATGTAAGAAGAATGCCAAGAAAGAAATGAATTCCTGGAAGCCAGAGGGAAGAGAGAATTTGAAAGAAGGAACTGTTCAGCTGGGCAAGAAGGAACTATTCTCTGATGCACCAGAGAAGTCAAGGAAAATAAAATCTTAGAAGTCTTGAATAAATTGGGCTAATGGGTAGTCATTGTGGCCTTGTTGAGAGCCAGCCACCAATGAAGACATGATAGAAGCCAGAATGCTACAGGTCAAGAAGTGAATGGAATAGACTTGAGGAAGGAATGACAAATCATCATAAACTATTTTGTTAAGAAACTTTGATGTGAAAGGAGAGGAAAGTAGAACTATAGAGGGACATTTGGTTAAAAAGGGTTTTCAGGATGTGAAAAACTTGTCCATGTTTGTTGTGCCCAAGGGTAAGAGCCATTAGAGAGTAAGAGAGAAAGAGGATAGGTTAATGGATAGTGCAAGTCCCAGAGCTGGCGAGATGATGTGAGAATTAGCCTGGGAGTAAAAAAGGAAGCCCTCTTTCACTGAAATGAGTGGGAAGAGGACAAAGATAGCTAAAGCTACTACTAAAGATACCACTAGGTTTTGGGTGTGGTAGAGAGGACTTCAAGAGGGATAACTGCCTAATGGGGACTCTATTTTCTATGAAGTGCCAAGAGGAGGGTGTGCAAGAAGATGATGGAGCAAAGGGAGCAGGTCTGATGAGGTCTCAGTAAGGTTGATTTTTTTTTTAAGTGCAATGGAATTAAGAGACTGAGAGAACCAAAGGAAAAAGATACTATAGTCAGAAGAATAATTAAACTGTTGATGGTGATGACTAGAGTGTTGTAATTTAATTGCCTGATTTTCCATTTATTTTCTTTAGGTGTAAGTGTTAAATCCAGTATGCAGTAATCTTCACTTCAAAAGTTTGTTTCTTGCTTTTCCACAGGCATTATCAAACAATAACAATAGTAATCCTTGCTAAAATTTATGAATTCTTACTCTATGCCAGGTACCATGCAAATTTTTCACGTATATAATCCATTTAACAACACTGGGAAGTGCATATTATTGTCTCCATTTTACATATGGTAAAACTGAGGCTCAGAACAGTTAAATAAATTACTTAAGATCATGTAACTTATTGGGGCAACTTGGAATTTTCTAAGTCAAAACCTTGTGCTTAACCACTTAATCTAACCTTGGGCTGGATTCCTGCCACTTTACAGGATGCCTTTTCTTTACTACCTCAACTAGTGTACCTAAAGCAAGATTTAAAACTCATCTTAATATTCATCTAGATGAAATGTTATATGAAAACCTTTTCTTCAAAAAGTCATGCTGTATTCTAAAGTCACCCCAAAATATTTTGAATTATCCGTGGTTAATTTCTGTGCCATCATCCCCTTTTATTTAAAGGTGTAGAATATTGAAAATTGAATATGACCTTTCCAAACTACTTGTTTCTGAATTTTTAATGTTAAATAAAAATATTGTTTCAAATTTTTGGAGAGGATAAAGCAAAACAGAAACATGTACAATTATATAAAACCTATTCGTTTATGTATATATATATATGTGTATACATATATATTCCTATATAAAATGAATGGCTCAGCAGGTAATAAGTATTATAATTGATATGCCATACTTTGTATCATTTTAATTATACTCTAACAGAAAATTCAAAGAATGAAAAAATTCTTAGAATGTACACATAACTTATATTCTTGCCCTTTTGCTGTCAATTGATAATTTTAATAGGTTTTTAAATCTGAAAATTCAAGAAGGCGAAGCTCACAACATTTTCTGCCCCGCGTATGAGTGCTTCCAACTTGTGCCTGTGGATATCATAGAAAGTGTAGTTTCAAAGGAGATGGACAAACGATATCTACAGTTTGATATTAAGGTATGCTGCCAACTATCAGTCTGATTTCCATAACTTTAATTTTATTAAACTTTTATAACATGCAGTTTAATTCTTTTTGTTTTATTTTTGAAAGCACAAAATAATGCCTCTAACTTTCATTTCTTAGAAAAGTTCCATAAAGGTATGGTGACGTTAAAGTTTTAAACTATAAAGCATTATTTTATAATAATAACAGGAAAAGTGAAAGGCTAAAGTATTAGTCATTTACAAAAATAAAATAAAATTATTACTCAGAACTATTTACTAATTTTCCTGTTGTGCTTTTATAACTGATCAAGATAATGTTCAAATTAGATAGTATCTACTTTTAAGTTTTCCAAAAGACATTATATTTTGTACTCCTAAATATAAGTATTTAGAAATAAACATTCTCACTTAGGAAATAAATGTATTATTTTTTATTCCAAATAGTAGTTTCATACAATGAATTATGATGCTTCTTTCATCTTTTTTTCCTGTCTTTATCTTCATTCAGGAGTTATTCAGAAGTGTATGAAAGTTACTTTCTTTTTTGTGTGATTTAAAAGTTATATTTTAATTGCCTTGTACAGATTTTTCTAGGTCTAAATGCTAATATGGGCATTTCTAAAAAAGAAGCCTAGCTCATTGTAACCTGGAAGGCATCATAATACTGATTTTTATGTATTATTGGGATAACATTTAGAAATTTACTGTTCTAATACAACAAATAATTACACATAAGATTCTATTTATATTTTATCAGAAAAGTAGCACATTGTATGAGGAAACATTTTTTTTTTTTTGAGACAGAGTCTGGCTCTGTTGCCCTGGCTAGAGTGCCGTGGCGTCAGCCTAGCTCACAGCAACCTCAAACTCCTGGGCTCAAGCAATCCTCCTGCCTCA
>NW_012150930.1:1030126-1031513 GCF_000956105.1 Propithecus coquereli
ATCGAGACTCAGTTTCTATCTTATATCCCAGAGATTTTAAGCATTTGTTTTTGCGCTGTCTCTGAATTTTTGTGAGAAGCAAATAGCCTTGAAAATCTGTAAGAATGTGAATGTTTAAAATTTCTTTTTAGTGAATTTAAAGTTAAATGTCTCTGCTAGACATGGTTGGGTATATATTACAAATGGAAAATTTGTTTTGCTTCTCATGTTTGTGTCTGTGCCCCTTCCCATTACGTTGCCAAGATTTATACTTTTCTCACGATCCATTAACTTTGCTCTAAGGTTGGACTTTTTGAGAGAGGTTTGTAAACAAATGAAGATCAATATAATGAACAATATAATGTTATCTCTGGAGATACACATAGCTTTTGTTTGATGACCTAAGTGAAGCATGTCATCAGTATTTAAGGAAATCTTAAAAATCAGAAGTTTTCGACCTATTTTTTCATGGAGTACTGGGTACCAAGTGTAGGGATCTGGGGAACAGTATGTGAGAGAGTAAAAACCTGAGCAAGTTTTCTGGTTTTTTTTTTTAAACAGCATTATTGGGGTAACACATTTAAAATAAAATAATTTTATAAGTCTTGACATATGTACGTACCCTTGAAACTGTCACCACAGTCAAGGTAAGGAACGCATCTATCACTCCCAACAGTTTCCTCATTTCCTCTTGACCCTTCTGCCTTTCTCAATCTCCCTCTTATCTCTCCTCCTTGATCCTCAATCTGTAGTCAACCACTGAGGTGTCATTCTGGTTTCATTCTCAGTATGTTTTCTTTTTCTGTTTTCCAAATTGGAGTATGAGACAAGATTTCATTTGGAGGGGGAAAAAACTATGGCTTTTTAAAAAGTCAGAATAAATAAGAGTATGTGGTTGTTTTAAAACATAACTAGATTCTACTCTCAGTCTAATTAGGTAGGATCAAATCAGTGCAGCTGCTACAGGTAAACTAATTGGCAAGGGTCAGATCTCACAATCCATAGGAATCCTTGACCTAGTTTGGAGGCATAAAATATTTCCCAGGTACAGTACTTTATTTAGCTTAAAATTGTTAACTGTACTGGTATTAGGAAGTATTACCTGAATTCTACCCAGGTAACTGTTGATCTTGGTATCTATGTGAAAACTGAGCCCCACAGGGATTTACTTGAATTTTTTTGAACTTCATTGACCTTCCTCATCTAACTTTGATCAGAGGAACCGTCTCCCATACTCATCACAACTAGCTATGCTAAGATTTAAATTTGAAAGATCTAACTATTGGTTTCCTTGCTGCCTTACCAGCCTACCTAGAATTCTTCTCCCCACCCCTGCCAGTTCTTGTCAAATCAAGCACCAGTAAAACAAGTTTCATGTTGGGTGATTCGTATATTGATAAAATTATTT
>NW_012150930.1:1043637-1048797 GCF_000956105.1 Propithecus coquereli
CTTGAGCAATCCACCCACCTCGGCCTCCCAGAGTGCTAGTATTACAGGCGTGAGCCACCGCGCCCGGCCAGGAAACATTTTTAAATTGCACATTTTCTGTTTGAATAATTACATTTTTACTTTATCGTCATTCATCTGGTTTTTAGATTAAAGAATACATAAATTTTAAAAAATCATGTTGTTACTAAGTAAATTGCCGCTTTCTCCTTCTTAATTTTTTTTCAGTACTTTATTGAACTGTTTTAAGTATTTTTTGAGAGACGAACAACTCTTGTATTTTATTTCATTCTTTTTTTTTTTTTTTTTGCTTTAAAGTAAAGTAAATTACCACAGAGGTTTATTCTATATTAGAATTTAGAGTTGAAATACTTTCTTTTACGCTTTGTTATTGCTATTTAAACAGGCCTTTGTTGAAAATAATCCTGCCATTAAATGGTGTCCTACTCCAGGCTGTGAAAGAGCAGTCAGACTAACAAAACAGGGGTCAAATACATCTGGATCTGATACACTCAGCTTCCCACTGCTGAGAGCTCCTGCTGTGGATTGTGGAAAAGGACACCTCTTTTGCTGGTTAGTATAAGACAAGTTGGAATCAGCCTAGCCACCTTTCTAACAGTTTTTAAGAGACTTTGTATTAATACCTTGAATCAGACTGTAGTATACTTGATATACTTTATTTTTAAAAATGTGTAATAAGTAGAAACAGTTCCTATTTATCACACACTTATTTTTTAAATATTGAATTCTCCCAACAATGCGATGAATTGAGTGCTATTATGCCCATTTTGCAGATACGGAAACCCAGGCACAGAGAAGTTCCCCACGGTTATGCAGCTAGGAAATAGTAGAAATGAGATTAGAGCTCAGCTATTTGATTTTAAAGCCCATGCAGTTAAACTATAACACCAAATTGCTGACCATAGATTACAAAATATTTATAGTTTAACTTCTGTCCTTAAAATGTAAGCCTGTGATAGTGATTCTTAACCAGGGGTACCCAGAATTATTAAGGGTCTTTTCCAAATTTCTGTCCTGGGCCTGAACAAGTGAGATATTGATTTAGTAGGTGTTTGAATGGGGCTATAATTAGAAAAAAAAAGAAAAAAAAATCTGCCAGGTGATCCTAATGCACAGCCCTAGTTAGGAACCAATGACTATAGGCTTTTTGTGTCTTGTGTTTTGTTTAGTTTCTAGTGTATAGTAAGTATGAACTGATGATAAATCAATATTGCAAAGGATATGTAATTTTCTATACGTGTATGGCTATGTTTGTCAGCCATCAACATTCTGCTTTATTCAAAGTAGATTCAATTAATTGTTTGGTTTTAGTTAATTAAATGATCAGAAAAGAAATAGTGTTTATTCTGCTTTTTGCCCATTTCCAAAATTATCACATATACATGGATACACTTTAGATGGATATAAAACTCCAGTCTTTACTTTTATACTTATCAGAAACCAAAATCTAATCATATTACTGCTAGGTAATAGAAAAGTATATTCCTACCTTGACTGGTCTATTACTTACGCTGGTCATCATCATTAGCTAAAAATATTTATTGAATTGCCAACCTATGCATAGCACCAAACTCTAAGTCAGGGATCAACAAACTGTTTAGAGGACAGAGAAGTTACATTGTAGCATATTCTACTTAATACAAAAATAAACATATTCTACTTAAAACAAAAAGAACCAGGGGGAAAGGTCATGGTTCAAGTCAGAGTCCAGCTAAGTTTCGAACACATCTGGAAATAATTTTGCCTGGATTGGACAAATTGTAATTATAAATGCAATAGTTTGTTGATCCCTGACTTAGAGTTTGGTGCTATGCATAGGTTGGCAAACTGACACAAAGTCTGTCTTCTTTGAAACAACTCTTCAAAGACTGGTTGTCAAAGATACTTCTTGGCCACTAAAATCCTGATCTGTCAAGAGAATAGTTCAAACTTAACCTGATAGAGTTGTCATTTTTCGCCTCTCTTACTTCAGAATATCCTCAGGTCTATTTTAATGCCCAGTATCTCTGTTAGAAACTTAGAAACTTAATTGAAATTCCTCTTATAAATCAATAGACAGTCAAACCTTTTATAGTTATTCACTGAAATTGGCTGGCAGGTATATTCTAAATAATAATATGGTAAGGTTTTTAGTATATCACCCAACAGTGGAACATTTACTTACTGAAACTATGCAAAGAAGCCTTTTAAAATAATGTCACCACTACTAAAAAACAAATTTAAACCTCGATAGGAGGGTTTGAATTGTGATGCACAAGCTGAGAAACCAGTATTGAGTTTCTAGTCCACTTATATTTCCAGTGGATCAGAGTACAATGTATAGACTTGTCAGGTGTTTGGGAAAAAGTCTGAAAGTGAATGTCTTTGCATTAAAGTTGTCATCAACTCATTCTGTTTTCTTTGTACCCACAATAAGGATTTTGATTAATACCTATTCTCTTGTTAGGATCATGAGTCTTAGAGTTAAAAGCAATAGTTTCATGCTTCATCTCCGTCTCCATAGACTCCACAGGCAAAGAAACTCTCTCTAAGAGTCCTCCGAGTAAAATAGATGAAGTAATCCTTTTTTGTGGACCTAATAGTTGTATCTTGTCCTCTCTTGCAAAATCAGTCTTAAACTCTTAGCTTAATAGCTCTAGTTAAGGGAAAAAAGATTTTTCCATACCGGCAGTATCTAGCTATTTACGTATCAGAGTTCTGCCAACTAACAGAAAATTCACCAGCTCTTCACAGGCCCAGAAATAAAAACATGATGCTATTTATTTGGCAGTTCACTTGTAGGACCTTGTTTAAATATCATGTATGCTCTATACAAAGTAACATACCCACCTAAATAAATACTCCTTGATAATCCAATTCATCAAATTTCAGTAGAGCACAGATTGATATAAATCTGGGAGATACAGGGTCTGCCTTTGAGACTTAGCTCTGCCACTAAAGTAGCTGTATAGTTTGGTGACAAACGAGAATCCTCTTTTATAATAATATGGTAATAAAATAGAAGCCTTCCTATCTGATATGGTCAGCATCAACATGAAGACTGCTAGTTCCAGAGCCAAACTATTTAGCTTCAACTTTTAGTTCATTTACTCACTACCTGTATGACCTTTGGCAGTTCACTGAACCTCTCTGTGCATGTAAAATGGAGACAGATAGTACCAATTTCAAAGAGTTGTTATGAGAATTAAATGTTAGTACATCTAAGCTATTTAGAACATTGCCTAGTATACTAGGCAGTGTTAGCTAAATGTTAGCTAAAGGGGAGAATCATAAAATTGAGGATTTCTACTTAAGTCACTCAGGATCGCTCATTAAATAAATTTCTGAAAGACATTGAACTGAAATTGCCAACATCTTTATAGGAATTTCTTCCATTGAGTAATGAGGCTTGAAACTTTAGTGGAAGGTTTTTCCTTTTCCAGAACCCTTTAGAGCCACTGTGTGTTCCTGCCAACAGTTGTATGTATTGACATATTTTTCAAAGAGAGCCATTCCTTGATCTGTTGATATTAGGTTAACCATCCAGTCATATTTGAACTGGGTTGAGTACTTTAGATTAGGTATTTTTTTTCTTTGTAATCTTTTACCAAGACACTTTTTTTTCCTGAATAAACCCACCTTATTGGTGTTTCTAGCTAAGATTCAGTTGGCTATGTCCTCGGAGTCCCCTCCCTATATACTTGTTTTACTGACATTTTGAGATGCAGTTTCAACAACAGGTACCAGATCCTTTAAAATACTTGTGACCATTAATTGGTTAAAACTTTCCTCAGGAATTTAGCCTTCTAGTGCCTTCACTATTTTTCTTAGAATAACCTCCCTTCCCTACATTGATAATCCAGATTGTCATTCACCTATTATGTGTAGTGGCATTGTTATTTCTGTACTTTGAAGAAATCCAAGCTTATTTTCCCAGATGCCTTAGTTTTCAAAGATATTTGATGGCATTAAATGACAACCTGTCTAATTTACAGTCCTTTGCTGTATCTTCTCTTTTATTTATAAGCTGCTTCTTTTTATACACTCTCTTAGTATTACATTGAAACTAGTAGAAACTGTGCTAACCTATTAAAACACCATGAAATAATGCTACTGATAGGGCTAGGAACCAGGAAAGCATCAGGTCTGTGTCCTCCTGTGAGTTTCTGGAAAAGAAAACCTGTTGCTATCGAATGCAACACAGCCTCAAAGAGCCAAACACACTGATACGCAAGTATGACCTTTTGAGGAAGTGGCTTTTTTTTCAGACTCTATTTGAAAACTTCGGCTTTTTTTCCCCTATGATTTTTTTGGGGGGAGTGGGTCAGAAAATGTTCTCACAGCAGAACCAGTATACTAGTATTGATTCTGCTAGGAAAAGAATATTGAACATGCTGTTTAATCTCCAGTGTAAAAAAATCTTAAACTTAATGGAAATAATTTATTTTATTGATTGCATTTTTTTAGATACTGCAAGTATCTAAAAGATATTTTGGACCTCAAGACATTTTTTTCAGCTTTATTGAAGTATAAATGACAAACAGGCTTTTTATTTTTAAAGAATCGTGAGAAATGTAGATTCTGCATTCCCATATGTATTCTTAAGCACCATATGGAAACACTGTTCCTAGATCTGTGGGATATTTCTTCTACATTATGCTAGTATGTGTGCCAAATTAAATTTAACAGTTATCACAAATATCCCTTACATTTCTGGAAAGCAGGGTTGATTTTAATGATTTTAGTGAATCTAATATATGAGGGAACTTCAGAAAGTTGATGGAAAAATAGAATTAATAGATAAAAATAAAAAATATATAAACTTTAAAGATTTTTTAAGATTAGGAAACAAAAAGAAGTCAGAAGGACCCAAATCCACCCAAATGAAGTGAATGCATAATGATTTCTCATTGAAACTCTCACAAAATTGACCTTGTTTGATGAGAGGAATGAGCAGAAACACTGTCATGGTGGAGGTCTCTCTGATAAAGCTTTCTTGGGTGTTTTTCTGCTAAAGCTTTAGCTAACATTCTCAAAACATTCCATAATAAGCAAATGGTATTGTTCTTTGGCCCTCCAAAAAGTCAACAAGCAAAATGCCTTGAGCATCTTAAAAAAATTGTTACAGTGACCTTTGCTCTTAATAGGTCCGTTTACCACTTT
>NW_012150930.1:1057437-1066371 GCF_000956105.1 Propithecus coquereli
TTTTTTTTGTGGTTTCTTTGTGTTGGTAATCCATTTTTTCTTGTATATCATTCAGTTTTCTTACAATCCATGTTTGAAATTCTTCTTCTATCATTTTAGTGTTCTGAGTTTGGTTAATGTCTATTGCTGGGGAGCTGTTGTTCCTCTTTGGGGGTTGTGCTTTCCGTTTGAATCTTCATACTTCCAGAGTTCTTTCGCTGGTTCCTTCCCATCTCGATCAGTTGTTCCTTCTTGCCTTTAGACTTTCATTTGGATAATGACCCGCTCTGTTTAGTCTCTGAGCCAGTAGGTGGTGTTTGTGGGTGAGATTCGACCACACCCTTTATGATGAATCAGTAGATGCAGTAAAATGATGTGCAGGATGACCTCCCTGTCAGTAGGTGGCACTTGCAGGGAGGACCGAGCTGCAGTGCTGTTTTTGGGTCCTGTAGCTAGCTCTTATTCCTCTAGAGAGGCCCTCTTGTGCCTCAGGTGGTGGGTGGGGCCCTGGGATTTCCAGGTGTGTCCTTATTCTCCACCTCAGTGGGGGAGGAGTGAGTCTGGGTGGGGCTGGGTTGGGCAAGCCTGCCCTCAGGATCCACAACTGCTGTTACCAGGGTTCAAAGGTCTGCTCTTTGTTTCTGTGCAGAGCTGCCGGGAGGGGCTGAAATGGCTCCACTCAGCTGATAGTCTGGGCTTGGGGGGTGGGGCTGTCCAAGACCTGCACTCTGGAGCAGGTCTCGCTCCCCTCCAATCTCCCCCTCTCCATGTCCTCTCCTAGGCCTCTGCCAGCAAGCGGGGCCTCAGGCCAATAGATCTCCCCTGGCTGTGACGTGGGCTGGGAGGTTCCCTACCCAGGATCACAGCCTGAGCTGGGTGCACAGCCCTCTTTTGGGAGGAAGGTTGCCACTCTGCACGCTGATCTGCCCCTGAAGGCGCACACTCCTCAGTAGGCTCTTTCACAGATCTGTCTTCTGTGCCCCAGGGCAGTGCTATCCTGACCTGGGTGTACGGGGTCTCGTCTGCAGGCCTGTCCCCTGGACCCTGGAGATCAATCCCTGACCCTGCCAGGGGGAGAGATGCTGGTCTTGAATCACCTACAGGGTGCCCAAGCTGGATGGATTTCACTCCACCTCAGGATTTGCCCCCCTCTCCTGGAGTCCCCAGGCAAGTAGCACCTGGGAGGGCTGGCAGGTAGGGAACTTGCAGTCTGAGTACCTCTCAGTCTGCTGTAGGGCCCCAAAAGGAAGGGTCCCATTCCTTGGAGATGCCTCCGTGTGATGGCTAAATTGTCTCTCTGGGTACCCAGAGATAGGGAGGGGTAAGGAGAGAATGGAACAGTATGTCGTCTGCCGCCAGGCTCGGGTCTGCACGGAGGTGCCCTGAGGGAGCTGGGAGCCCAGCGCTGAGTCCGCAAGAGGCCACTGCTCACTGGCGGCAGCCGTCTCTGGGCTGGTGTCAGCAGGTCTCTCCAGCCGCTCAGGAGCCACCAGCAGTCCGAGATGCAAGGGAGGGGGACGTTAACCGCTCCACCTACCCTTGTCGCAGGTCTCCAAGCCTCTCGGGACCTTTCTCCTTCCAGTTCTTCTCCTCAACGTCTTCCCGTGGAGTCTCTTGTAGTTTCAGGCCCCCTTCCTTCCGACCCTCACCTGATCTGTGTTTCTCTGCTAGCTTATTTTTTTGTCTTTCTTCTAAAATTTGTCTTTTTTGCAGAGACATTCTGACTGGCAGCTTTTCTCATCCGCCATCTTGGCTCTTCTCCCCTATAAACTTTTTGTAAAGCATCAGTGACTTCACCATTCTTCCACCCAAGCTTCATCATAAATTTGATATTTGTTCTTGCTTCAATTTTAGCAGAATTCATGTTGCTCTGATAGGGACTGTTTTCAAACTGATGTCTTATCCTTCTTTGTGTGCAAACTAGATCCTGTTCAGACATAATAATATTTTAACAAGTTAGTATGAGTTTATTTTGGTGTAAAAAATTTTGAAATCCATGCATAGTTTTTTCATAATACACGTTTTCCGTAAACATTTTGAAGATCTCTTGTATCCACTTCCCTTTTTTAAATTTTTTATTTTTTTAGAAATGGAGTCCCGCTATGTTGCCCAGCCTGGAGTGCAGTGGCTATTTACAGGCACATTCATGGCACACCGCGGTCCCAAATTCCTGGGCTGAAGTGATCTTTCCACCTCAGCCTCCAGAGTAGTTGAGACTACAGGCATGTGCCACCATGTCCAGCTCACTTCCGTTTTTAATCAACCCAGTATATTAGGTCATTAAATATGAAATGTCAAATTTTGAATCAAAAGTGTAGTCTATTACATCTATTACATCTCAAACAAGAAGCAGTACAATTAATCAAAGTATGCGCCTAAACTATTAACACATTTTTGCCACCTTAACGATAGCTTGTTTATGCAGCAACACAGAAGCATGGAGACCAAGTGGCAATGAAATTGCAAAAGGCTCTTTCCACAGCTTGTTTAGAATTGAGTATTTTTCCTTGTAAGAAGTGGTCCAAAGCCTGGAAGAGGTGGTAGTAGGTGTAAGGTCTGGTGAATACAGTGGATGACCGAGAGTTTCCAAGTCCAGCCTTTGTAGTTTGAGCGGCATTGTTTGTGCATCATGTGATCAAGCATTGTCTTGGCCAGTTTCTATTCAGCAGTCTCAGCTGCTTAATCACAAGCATCCTCATCATTTCATCCAGTTGGTTGCAGTAGACATCCACTGTAATCAATTGACCAGGTTTCATGAAGCTGTAGTGGATAATACCAGCGATGGACCACCAAACAGATACCATTTGCTTTTGCTTTTCTGGATGAATATTCGGTTTTGGACTGTGTTTCAGCACTTCATCTTTATCCAACCATTGTGCAGAACACTTGCAATCATCACAAAGAATCCATTTTTCATTCTTTGTGGTTTGCCTTTATGTCACGGCAGCAAAGAACGGGAAGCTTCGAGATGATTTCTCTTCTGATGCTCATTCAATTCGTGCGTTACCCTCCTATCCAGCTTCTTTACCTTGCCCATTTGTTTCAAATCGTCCAGTATTATTGTAATAGTAACATCAAACCTTGCTGCTAATTCATGCATAGGTTGAGATGGATTCGCTTCTACTATGGCTTTCAGCTCATAATTATCCACCTTGGTCTCAGGTCACCCACATGGCTCATTTTCAAGATTAAAATCACTAGAATGTAGTACCATCGAGGTACTGTGTGTTCATTAGCCACATCCTTTGCAAACATTTTGTTGATATTTCGAGCTGTCTGCGCTGCATTGGTTCCATGAAGGAACTCATATTCAAAAATACATGAATTTTTGACTTACCCATGGTTTCATAAAAATGGCTCTAAAAAAAAACTTGAAGGATAATCACAAGCCAAAGAATGTTTGTTTGAAAGAATGAAAATGTCCTTTCACAATAAAAATAAAACAAGAAGTGTCAAAGTTAAATGTCAGAGATATCAACTGTCAAACTTAGTACTTAAGGAAATCAGACATTTCATACTTAATAACCTAATTTTTTTTTTTTTTTGAGACAGAATCTCACTCTGTTGTCCTGGCTAGAGTGAGTGCCGTGGCGTTAGCCTAGCTCACAGCAACCTCAAACTCCTGGGCTCAAGCGATCCTACTGTCTCAGCCTCCCGAATAGCTGGGACTACAGGCATGTGCCACCATGCCCGGCTAATTTTTTCTATATATTTTTAGTTGTCCAATTAATTTCTTTCTAATTTTAGTAGAGACGGGGTCTCACTCTTGCTCAGGCTGGTCTCGAACTCCTGAGCTCAAACAATCCGCCCGCCTCGGCCTCCCAGAGTGCTAGGATTACAGGTGTGAGCCACCGCACCCGGCCAATATTTTTTTTTTTAAATGTCTAAGTTACCACTAAGTTGCTAGGAACTGTATAAGATAACAGTTATGGAAAAGATTTCCCAAATGCCAAGTTAGGTGATAAATCAGGAATGTAAGGAAACTAAATTACCCTTTCAAGGTAATTTGTGCCCTTTTTTTTAACCATTTAACTGTTTTTAAGTATGCAATTCAGTGGCATTAATTGCATTCACAGTGCAACCATCACCTCTATTCATTTTCAGAACTTTTTCATAATCCAAAACAGAAACTCTATAACCATTAAGCAGTAACTTCCCATTCTTTCCTCCCTCTAGCTGCTGGTTGGTACTCACTATTCTAGTTTATCTATGAATTAGCCTATTCTAGATATTTAATGTAAGTAGAATCCAAACATTTTCCATGTTGTAGCATGTGGCAGAATATCGTTCCTTTTTAAGGCTGATGTATTCAATCACAAAATTTGTTTATCCTTTCATCTATTGATGGACACTTGGGTGGTTTTCCACCTTTTAGCTATTGTGAATAACGCTGCTGTGAACATTAGTGTACAAGTTTGATTCCTTGTTTTCAGATCGTTTACGTATATACCTAAGAGTGGAATTATTGAATCATATGGTAAATTCTATGTTTAACTTTATAAGGAACCACCAAACTATTTGCCATAGCAGCTACATCAGCATTTACATTTCTATGAGCAATGCACAAGGATTCCAATCTTTGTACATCCTCACTGACACTTATTTTCTGTTTTTTTTAATAATAGTCATCCTAATAAGTGTGAAGTAGAATTGGTACATTTTTAATATAGAGAAGTATTACCTCTTGGTTAGTAAGATTCTGCCTGAGTCAGTTGGTTTGTCTTCTTAACAAACTTAACCTTTGCAAATAAGAACTTTATTTAAGGTAACAGTGATAATGATGATGATGATAATGTCACCTGCAGATTGGGTTTTTCTCTCCCCAAAATGATGTATTTTTATCAACTGGAATAATTAACCTTTGTACTACACAAGATAGCAACATAGTGAATTAAAATGAACAATTCATAAAGGATTTAGGCTCTTTTTAGTGTTTGACTTCTTATATAGCTACAGAAATAATAGAAATTGAGTTACAAATAATAAATTGATGTTTTTAATTATTTAAATCAAAATTTGCCAAATTCCAATAAAAAGAAATTGGGTTGCCCTAGCTGTTAACAACCTGCATATTCAGAGATAAAAGTAACTATAAGAATGGGACTTCAAACAGTGCTTCTCAAACTTTAAAATGAAGAAGGGTCATGTGGTAATTTTGGTAAAACACAGATTCTAATCTATAAGTCTCGTGGGGCCTGCTCTTCTGCATGTCTAACACGCGCCTCAGTAATGGCAATACTGCTAGTCAGGGGAACACACCTTGAATAGCAAGAATTTAAAACATTAGTGAGGCTAAAACCTAATTGATAAAATGTTTTACAGCTCTTAAGGCCTGCAAAATTAAGTTATAAATATTAGGTAATTTATTTAGCTCTTTTGAAATGTATAAGTGAATTTATCAGTACATTCATACTGATTTAAAAAAAAATACTGATGGTATCAAGCTTTGGAATCACATTTTCACTTCCTCTGTTGAAGTGCTTCATTTCTCATGTGCCTTAGTTTTTTCAACTTTAAAATTGGGTGAGTACTTTCCACTTATTTTTTTTCACGTAATGTTGATGGAGAATATTTTTTAATTGCCCGTTCTATGTTTTTTCTTTAGGGAATGCCTTGGTGAAGCACATGAGCCTTGTGACTGCCAAACATGGAAAAATTGGCTACAAAAAATAACTGAAATGAAACCAGAAGAACGTAAGAGGAATTTTAGATAGCTATGCTACATATTTCCTAATAGCATTCAAAAGATAATATGGTCATATTTTTTTTTAGTCTTCAATTAAGAGGTTTTCAAGTTTGTTAATGTTAGTGCTTCCCATGTTTAACATCACCCCTCTGACCAACATCCTTTTGGAAAACATAGAATTTTGTCAAGGAAGAATCATGGACAGGTTCCATATTTCTAACAGACTTACTTTTCAGCCTAAGAAAAACAGAGTAAAAGGGGGTTTAACATTTAACCCTCACCCTATAACCCTTCTCTTTTATCCTAGGGTGGACCAACTTGCTCTCTGTACTTTATGGGAAGTAGTGTGTGATCTGTAGTGAGAGGAAGCTTCTCATTTCCCTGAAAGCTTCCAAAGAAGAATAAGACAAGTTAATTTCTTCTTATTATGTGATTCTGTAGATTTACTTATATTAAATACCATATCTATAACTATTGTCACTAAGACTTCTATACCTACATTATCTCTGTTGATCCTCACAGAAATGCTATGAAGTTAATATTAGTAATCCTGTTTTAACTAATGTGTAGGTTGGGTTGAGTGACACAGGGCACGTACCTATTAAGAAGAATGGGTTTGAACCTCTGAGCAGATTCCTTTTTAAAGCCTTCCTAATAGCAGTTCTCACATTTAACAAATAAATGTACCTGCCATAAAAGTTTTCCATTTACTGAAGTGTTTTGTGAATATTTTCTTCTAAAATAATATAAATGAGATTAATTTAGTTCAGGTCTTTTTTAAAAATTTCATTTAGACAATGAAGTTAGTTCCAGGTGTTGCAAATCAGGATCAAGAATTCACTCAGTGAATCTACACTTGTGAGAGCAAAGCACATAATAAAGATGATGCCAACCTTCAGGGAATACAGAGACTAGAGGGAAGTAGACAGTTACAGAATCATATGATAACTAATATAGTTGAGTAAAGATGGAGAATACAGAAGCAAGGACAACTAATTCAGGTTGAAAGGAAAAGGGTTTTAGCATATCTGCAGAGGCCAAAATGTGGTAGATATTCCTGTCAGCAGCTGAAGCAACACTGATAGAGACTGCCTGGCAGTCAAGATACCTTACAGGGGCCGGGCGCGGTGGCTCACGCCTGTAATCCTAGCACTCTGGGAGGCTGAGGCAGGCGGATTGTTCTGCACTCAGGAGTTCAAGACCAGCCTGAGCAAGAGCGAGACCCCATCTCTACCAAAAAATGGAAAGAAATTAATTGGACGGCTAAAAATATATGTAGAAAAAATTAGCCGGGCATGGTGGCGCGTGCCTGTGGTCCCAGCTACTCGGGAGGCTGAGACAGTGGGATTGCTCGAGCTCGGGAGTTTGAGGTTGCTGTGAGCTAGGCTGACTCCACAGCACTCGCCCCAGGCAATAGAGTGAGACTCTGTCTCAAAAAAAAAAAAGATACCTTACAGGTTGTATTGTATGAGGGAATTTACCATTGCCTGAGGGCTGGTCCTCAGCGTTTTAGATCCACGAGGTTCATTTTGTCCACTAACTCAGGGTTATTCTGACCAGGAAGAAGAGATCACCATGTAAACCAGAATACCATTTATTAGTTGATAATGAGGGAGATCCCTTTCACATGATGGAAGGCTCATGTCCCTTAGTCAGGATCAAAGAAGAGTAGATAATCTTAGCAGATTCTATAGTGAGGACTGATTAAACATTCCTGTCCTGTTCATGCATCATTCAGTCAACTAAAGTTTTTTTTTTGAGTACCTGCTGTGTGCTAGACTCTTCCCAAATACCTGTATGGATTGTGCTTGTTGCCTGGGTTCATTGTGTCTCTCCCTTGAATGCCAGATGTAGCCAGCCATTGTTCTTGATACCCACTCATTTTTCTCTCTACTGACATGTATGGGTGTGTGTATGTGTGTGTTCCATGCATAGATTAATACCATTACCCTGCAACACTTTCAGATGTGACCAGACAATTGGATTTTGCTTTCTTTTCCTGCTTCTGGCAGCTAGAAACATCTGTATTTCTATTAGAAATGGTTTGCCATTGACTACCTATCTACATTTCTTTATACATTTCTATAGAACTTAAGATTAAGTTCCATGGGAGAAATTTGCAAGAGATAAGGCTAGAAAGTTAGGTATTGCCACATCGTGAATGTTATTGCCAAATTGTTTGAATTTATCCTCTTAACAGAATAGGCCATATAGTGCATTATTTAAGAAGGGAAATGACATTATCACAGATATTTTATGAAGATAACTGATGACTATGAAAGTTATATTGAAGAAGAGATAGACCAAACGTAGAGAGGTGAGTTTTTAGTTTGAGTCAGAGAGTAAATTATAATGCCATTAGGAAAAGTTAGGAAATTCAGTTAAAAGAGTAACTTTAAAGGGAAAATAATGAGTTTTGGTGTGGATATTTTGAACTTGAGGTACTTGCAGGGCATACAGGTAGTGCTGTCCAGTGGAATTTTAGAAGTACTCATCTGAAACTCAGAGATGCTAAGAAACTTAGGAATAATTTGTTTTTAAACAGTGTCTTCATTATCACTTAATGTTTATTGCGTTCTGCTGTATGTCACAATACAGAAGTAAGATACCGTGTATGCTCTTGAAATTTTAGAGATGGAGGCAGCTATTTACAAAACTGAGGGGAAAATGTGTTATAAATGTTGTGGGACAACATTCTTGTGGTAAATTGTGGGGGAGGGGAGGGACAAAGAAGGAGGAGGTCGGTTATCTCTGAGAGAGGGTTAGGAATCACTTTATAAAAGAATTGGTGTGTGAGGTGCATCTTGAAAGCTGATAGGTATTCTTCACATAGACTGGAATAGGAAAGGCATTCCAGACACAGGGTGAATGAAGTAGCACTGTGAAACAGCATGGCATATTCAAGGACTGCAAATAATTCAGTACAACCAGTGCAGTGGTGCAGGAAGGTACAGTGAGAGATGAGACTACACAGGCAGAGTCCAAATGAGGTGCTGGTGCAAAGAGAAGATCATATACAAAGCCAGGAAGTCTAGGAATTTTGAGTAGGAGAGTGATAAATGAAGATGCTTACTTAGAAAGATCATTCACACAGAAGTGTGAGGTGATGAGTCGGAGACTATTGAGACACCAAATAAGAACCCTATTTCTGAGACAACTTTAGAATGTCCAGGTGAGAGGATGAAAGCTTAAGACAGGAGTAATGCAGATGGGGGGGGGAGGGAGTTATACAGAGAAGTTATGAGATGTAATTTTTTTTTTTTTTTTTT
>NW_012150930.1:1069304-1071832 GCF_000956105.1 Propithecus coquereli
AGAGTGAGACTCTGTCTCAAAAAAAAAAAAAAAAAAAAGATTATAGATCTCAACTTATAGTAGAATAAGTTGAGTTTAAGAAGACGAAGAGCGTAAGGTTGATTGGAGAGAGAGGGTGAGAGAAGCTTACCAAATTGGCAAGATCATGAAGGGCTTTATATTCTTTGCTAAAGTGATTTGATTTTATCTTATAGTCTGTTGTAGTCAGTGAGGAACAATTAAAAGATTTTAAGCAGATTTGTATTTTTAAAAGATCACTGTGCAGGCAGTATAGTTGGGGATGAGAAGGTAAAGGAACTGGAGAAATAGGTTGGTTTTCTATGCTTTAGTTGCCTAGCCAAGAGATGTGGAGGACCCTGGCTAAAGCAATAAGAACTGGAAATGGAAAGGAAACAGATAAGAGAGAGAAAGAGGTGGAATCAGTGGGATGCCACAAGTGACGGCAGGAGGAGGGTGTTGAATATCATACTCTTCCTAGATTGACTCTGGACAGATGATCGTATCATTTGCCAGGATGGAAATAGAGAAAGGAGCAGGTTTGGGGGAAATAATAAACTTAGTTTTAGACATGTCACATTGGATTCATTTTAAATTTGTGAAAATAATCATGGATAAAAGAGATAGTTCATATTTTTTACTCTGATGAAGAGTTTCTGATAATTATGTTTGCAACTGGCCTATTGAAGAAATTATTATCTAAAGTAACTATTTTTCTATAATTTTCTTTGATGCAATAGTTGTTTTAAAGAGAGTAACATGCTTTTTTTAACTTTGGGCTTTTTTCTTTCCTTGTTTATTTGGATACAGGTTTATGGAGAAATCTCCTTTAAACCAAGTTTCATGAACAGTGCTTTCGGAATAGAGCTTCTTATCTTATTATAATTATGCTATTCAAAATGAAACAGTTTTAAAACTTTGCCATAGCCCAATAGGAAAATAAATATATGATTAAAATTGAGAGACAGCCTGCAAAGAAAAGTCTGGAGGGTTTTTTCCCCCAGAAATGATTTATTTTTGTGTTTGTGCTTAATTTCCAAAAGTTGTGGGAGTTAGTGAAGCTTATGAAGATGCTGCCAATTGTCTCTGGTTGTTAACTAACTCCAAGCCCTGTGCTAACTGTAAGTCTCCAATACAGAAGAATGAAGGCTGCAATCACATGCAATGTGCTAAGGTAAGAAGGTAAAGAGGATTTTGCATGCTTTGCAGTTGGAATCTTAATTTAGTTTGATTGTCATTCCAAAGGAGAAATGTTGTAAGTATAAAAATCTTGTAGGGTTTCAGATAGGTTCTAGGAGAGTGCATTTTATATTCTTTGTTGAATAATGTAAGTGTTGATTTATATTACTAAATTTTATACTCACATTGAATGTTAAAAGTAAGGATAAGGATTTTGTCGTATTTGGGCAGAAGATCAAAAATGCCTGACTCCTTCCCTGCCGATCATCTTCCCCAGTAAGAGTCTTAAGAGAGTGGTGTGTGTGTGTGTTTATATATACACATCATAATAGTAAATGAGGAGACCCCCATCTCTAAAAAAATAAAAAATAAAAAAAATTAGCCAGATGTTTTGGCACAGACCTGTAGTCCAGCCACCCATTTGGCTGAAGCAGGAGGATCACTTGAGTCCAGGAGTTTGAGGCTGCAGTGAGCTGTGATCGCTCCACTGCACTCCAGCCTGGGCGACAGAATGAGATCCCGTCTCTAAAAGTAAACAAATAAATAAAAATAACAGGAAATGATAAACAAAGTGCTACCTTACAGAGATCTCTTGTAAAGCTGATTTTGGAGCACACAGGTTAGACTCAAGGCCCAAATGAGGCCCCAGGCAATCCCCAAAGTCCAAATCTAGATAGTGTCTATCAATAGGTGTCTATACAGTTGGCCCTCCTCAACTGTGCGTTCTGTATTCTTGGATTCCGCCTCCGTGGATTCAACAAACCATGAATCAAAAATATTCAGAAAAAAAAATTATGTCCATGTTGAACATGTACAGACTTTTTTTTTCTTGTCATTGTTCCCTAAACAATACAGTGTAACAACTATTTGCACAGCATTTACATTGTATTAAGTATTATAAGTAATCTGGAGATGATTTAAAGTATACTGGATGATGTGCATAGTAATATGCAAATACTACACCATTTTGTATCAGGGATTTGAGCATCTGCAGAGTTTGGTATCTATGGAAGGTCCTTGAACCATTCCCTCCATGGATACCAAGGGACAGCTGTATATGTGTGTCTAACATAGGAACTGAAAGCAATGGCCAGGCTTTTTAGGTCTACTAACGAAGCTATCAATTAAATAAGTAATTAATTACTATATTGAAAATAGAAGTGCCAAAGATACACTTGGCTGAAAAATAATTAATACAAATAATTACTGTTAGAGGCCCAAAGGCTAGAAAGAAAATATAACCTCCTGATTTAGTGGCACAGAAAGAAACTACCATAAGCTTAAAACAAATATTCTGGAATATTATTAATAACATTTTATTAATCTGTGCCTACATTTGTGAATACTTTTGT
>NW_012150930.1:1072694-1075534 GCF_000956105.1 Propithecus coquereli
GAGAGCTAGGATTACAGGCGTGAGCCACCGCGCCCGGCCTATAATTTTATTAAGTTGTAAATCTTGTATCTTATGAGTTGCCTGAAAGATTTAATACACCATAAGAAGTAATTAGTCCAGCTTATTATTTAATTCTTGTGTAGAAAATAGCTAGAAGTATCTGATTTGAAATATAAAGCAAGTATTTTTAAATTGGTGATTATTTTTAGTTATCCCTTAGCATTTTAAAATTGGATCAATCATTCCATGCACACAGATAAGTTTTTGCTAGGGAAGGCAAAGGAGAGTGACCTGGCTAGTGAGAACAGGTTATGGTTGGGACTGTGAAAGAATGTCCTTGCACATGGTAATGATCCTGATAGTAAGAAGAGGAAAGAAATGGAAGAGCCAGAAAATAGTATACGTGGTATATACCTAGTTACTTCTGGTGGTCAGAGATAGGGAGATTACAAATTAAAGACTAAAGATGACCCTCAAAGGGCCCAAATGGGGATTTGATTCAGAAAGACGGAGAAACATTTGGAAATAGGATAGAAGGCAGAAAACTGAGGAGTGTTCTACCAGAGAAGAAACCAAAGCTAAGATTGCAGACAAAATCCCAATTGCTAAGAAAAAACGAGGAGTTTTCTCACTGTACTAATGTGTGTCCTCCACACTGAAAGATGGTGAGCAGTAGTTTACTATTAATGGCCACTTAAGTTTATGAAATTTAGAGTGAGGCTTAAAGTAAAGAATAATACTCAAAGTAGAATACCATCATTAAATATACAAAAACGGGCTGGACGTGATGGCTCACGCCTTGTAATTCCAGCACTTTGGGAGGCTGAGGCAAGAATCACATGAGGCCAGGAATTTGAGACCTGCCTGGGCAACATAGCAAGACCTTGTCTCTACAAAAAATAAAAAAATTAGCCAGGCATGGTGGCACATGCCTGTAGTCCCAGCTACTCGGAAGGGTGAGGCAGTAGGATTGCATGAGCCCAGGAGTTTGAGGTTGCTGTGAGCTAGGTTGAAGCCACGGCACCGTAGCTCAGGCGACAGAGTGAGACTTTGTCTCAAAAAAATTAAAAAAATAAAAATTCACTCTTTAAAAGCAACTATGTTTTCACTTGCATACATGTTTATTCTACTAATAGATCTTAGATTTTGTTACATTCTAATACTTTATTAACTGATGTTACTATTTCTTAAATTGGGACATAAGTACAATATATTATTAAGAAAAGAATGTCAAAATATAATAGATATATAAAAGAAGTGAAGGGAAGAGTTTCAAAATCAGCAGGAGTAAAAAAAACTGACCAGATAGATTGAAGGGAGATAAGGTATCATAGGTATTAAGAACAGTATGTACAAAGGGACAGATATATGGAAAAGTGTGTTCAGAGAATTGGAAGTGAAGGCATTTTTTCCAGCACAAGTTTTTATCATAGTAATAGTTGGTTATTTTCTGAATATGATTTACTTCATGTAGTCCACTAGGATGCAGTTAGGAGCTAGCATTCTCTCCACGGGTGGGAAAAAAAACTGTTATGTTGCAAGCCACACAGCTGCTTTGTTTTAATGACTTTGTGCTTTGTTTGTTATAACAATGAACAATAAAGGTCAAAAGAATATGTTAGAGCCTCACAGCTAAAAATAATACTGATGCTGAAGGGAAGAGAAAGGCCACTACTTTCAAACAAAAATTAGATGTTATCAATTAGGTTTTATAGCAATACCCTTTGTAAACAGCACTACCTCCACAGCTTGACCTTGTTAGCCATAAGTATACTAAATTCCTTCTGAAACTCCTGTCTTCCACCAAATTATCTGAGCATTCTCCCTACCAACATCCTAATCAAATCATCTTCTACCAAGTGGGTTTAGAACTACAGTGAAGACTGGTAAGTTCATTCCTGCTATTGTTTCTTTGCTATGTGGAATTAAAAACCAGTATTGTTCTGTTGTTGGTACAGACTTAAGTAGGTAGGCACTTGGGGTTCCCTGCAGTAAGACAGCTGCACTCCTGTACTTAACAGGCTTCATCAAAGGGCTGCTCTGAGTGCTCAGCCTTTCCAATTTGTGTACAGCACCACTTCGAAGGGGTCAGTCAGCCCAAACCTTTGTCCCCTTCCCTCTTCAGGGGCTTATATCTGACAGTTGGGTAACCTTTCATTTTGAATGTCTAAACTCACAAGGTCTAATTTATCCTGTCCTTTGGACAGTAGGGCTAACCCCTTACTCCACCACCCTTTTGAAAGCGTCAAGGCTTTGATTAGATGGGCCACATTCGGTAATTCCAAACTGATTTTCTGGTGTCTCTTCCAGTAAAGAAAATGTAGGGCTTCTCATTGTACTTAGAGCTAGAAAAGAAACAAAACTACTTTGATTACTACCATTCTTGCAGAAAAAAAATTGTTTTTAATTGGCATTTAGAACACTCTCCAGCTCCTGACTCTCTCCACTGGGGGAGGGGGCATGTAAAATGTAGAACTTTTAAAAACCATGGCATTCATTAAGATTATAGATCTCAGGCCGGGCGCAGTGGCTCACGCCTATAATCCTAGCACTCTGGGAGGCCGAGGCGGGCGGATTGTTTGAGTTCAGGAGCTCGAGACCAGCCTGAGCAAGAGCGAAACCCCATCTCTACTAAAACAAAAAAATAGAAAGAAATTATCTGGACAGCTTAAAATATATAGAAAAAAAATTAGCCGGGCATGCTGGCACATACCTGTAGTACCAGCTACTCGGCAGGCTGAGGCGGTAGGATCGCTTGAGCCCAGGAGTTTGAGGTTGCTGTGAGCTAGGCTAACACCATGGCACTCACTCTAGCCAGGGCAACAGAGTGAGACTCTGTC
>NW_012150930.1:1084774-1087561 GCF_000956105.1 Propithecus coquereli
AGACCAGCCTGAGCAAGAGCAAGACCCCGTCTCTACTAAAAATAGAAAGAAATTATCTGGACAACTAAAAATATATAGAAAAAATTAGCCGGGCATGTGGCGCATGCCTGTAGTCCCAGCTACTTGGGAGGCTGAGGCAGAAGGATCGCTTGAGCCCAGGAGTTTGAGGTTACTGTGAGCTAGGCTGACTCCACGGCACTCTACGCAGGGCAACAGACTGAGACTCTGTCTCAGAAAAAAAAAATGAAGGTGAGGGAGTTCAAATACACAATATAAGGAATAAGGGAAAAAGAGGCATACCTCAGAGATAATGCAGGCTCCATTCCAGCCCACTGCGGTAATGCAAATATTGCAACACAGCTAGTATTACAATAGAGCAAGTCACACATTTTTTGGTTTCCCAGTACATATAAAAGTTATATTTATCCTACACTGTAGTCTATTAAGTGTGAAATAACATTATGTCTGAAAAAATAAGGTACATACCTTAATTTAAAAAATACTTTTTTGCTGAAAAATATTGATGATCATCTGAGCCTTCAGCAAGTGGTGATCACTTTGCTAGTGGAGAATCTTAACATCATTGTTGGTGGGTGCTGACCAGTCAGGGTGGTAGTTGGTGAAGATTGGAGTGGCTGTGATAATTTCTTAAAATAAGACAACAGTGAACGTCAACTATTGTCACAATAGGCTCTTCCTTTCACGTAAGAGTTCTCTGTAGCATGCAATACTATTTGATAACATTTTACCCACAGTGGAACTTCTTTCAAAATTGGAGTCAGTCCTCTCAAATCCTGCCGCTGCTTTATCAGCTAAGTTATGTAGTATCTTAATTTATGTAATAAATTATTTGTTGTTATTTCAACAATGTTTACAGCATCTTCAGACCAGGAGCAGATACCATCTCAAGAAACCATTTACTTTGTTCATTCATAAGAAGCGACTTCTCATCTGTTCAAGTTTGATCATGAGATTGCAGCAATTCAGTCACATCTTCAGAGTCCACTTCTAATTCTGGTTCTTTTGCTGTTTCCACCACATCTGCAGTGACTTTCTCCACTGAAGTCTTGAACCCTTCAAAGTCATCCATAAGGGTTGCAATCAGATTCTTCCAAACTCCTGTTAATGTTGATATTTTGACCTCATCCCATAAATAACAAATGTTCTTAATGATATCTAGGATGGTGAATCCTTTGCAGAAGGTTTTCAATTTACTTTTTCCAGATCCATCGGAAAAATCACTATCTAAGGCAGCTATAGCCTTACAAAATGTATTTCTTAAATAATAAAACTGTAAAATAGCAACGACTCCTTGATCCATGGGCTGCAGAATGGATGTTGTTTTAGCAGACATGAAGACAACATTAATTTCCTTGTACATCTCTATCAGCGCTCTTGGGTAACCGAGCGCACTGTCAAAGAGCAGTTATATTTTGAAAGGAATCTTTTTCTGAGCAGTGGGTCTCAACAGAGGGCTTAAAATCTTCAGTAAAGCATGCTGTAAACAGATGTATTGCCATACAGGCTTTGTTCCATTTATAGACCACAAGCAGAGTAGAATTAGCATAATTCTTAAGGGGGCTAGGATTTTTAGAATGGTAAATGAGCATTGGCCTCAACTTAACATTACCAGCTGCATTAGCCCCTAACAAGAGAGTCAGCCTATCCTTTGAACATTTGAAGCCAGGCGTTGACTTCTCTGTAGCTATGAAAGTGCTAAATGGCATCTTTTTCCGATAGAAAGCCATTTCATCTGCGTTGAAAATCTGTTGTTTTGTGTAACCACTTTCATCAATTACCTTAGCTAGGTCTGGATAACTTGCTGCAGCTTCTATTAATACATCAGCATTTGTTGCTTCACCTTGCATTTTTATATTATGGACATGGCTTCTTTCCTTGAACCTCATGAACCAACCCTACTAGCTTCAGATTTGTCTTCTGCAGCTTCCTCACCTCTCTGAGCCTCCACAGAATTGAATAGTGTAGAGTCTTGCCTTGGATTAGGCTTTGACTTAACGGAATGTTGTGGCTGATTTGATCTTCTATCCAGACCACTAAAACTTTCTCCAAATCAGAATTACAGTGGTTTCACTTTATTGCCATGTGTGTGTTCACTTTTAATTTCCTTCAAGAATGTTCGTTTGCATTCCCAACTTGGCTGTTTGGTGTAAGAGGCCTACCTTTCAGCCTGACTCAGCTTTCAACATTCCTTCCTCTCACTAAGCTTAATCATTTCCAGCTTTTGATTGAAAGTGAGAGATGTGTGACTCTTCCTTTCACTTGAACACTTAAAGGCCATTGTAGGGTTATTAATTGGCCTAATTTCAATATTGTTGTGTCTCAGAATATGGAGCCCAAGTAGAGGGAAGAGAGCCGGAGGAATGGCCAGTTCGTGGGATAGTCAGAACACACATTTATTGATTAAGCTCACTGTCTTATATGGGAATGGTTCATGGCACCCCAAAACAATTATAGTAGTAAGATCACTGATCACAGATCACCATAACAGATAAAATAATAATGAAAAAGTTTGAAATATGGGCCGGGTGTGGTGGCTCACGCCTGTAATCCTAGCACTCTGGGAGGCCGAGGCGGATGGATCGCTAAAGGTCAGGAGTTCGAGACCAGCCTGAGCAAGAGCGAGACCCCGTCTCTACCAAAAAATAGAAAGAAATGATCTGAACAACTAAAAAAATATATATATAGAAAAAATTAGCCGGGCATGGTGGCGCATGCCTGTAGTTCCGGCTACTCGGGAGGCTGAGGCAGAAGGATTGCTTGAGCCCA
>NW_012150930.1:1087611-1156741 GCF_000956105.1 Propithecus coquereli
TACCTAGATGTATAAAGAAATATAGATTGACCATAAAAATGAGCAGTTGGCTGCTGAGACAGAATCAAACACAGCACCTACCAGTAATAAATACTGAATAAATATGTACTGAGTAAATGAATATTTACGTGAGTTAATCAGGCTGATGATATAAGGTAATCTAACCTAAACAGATTTTGCTTAAGCTTCTATTGCATTTAAAAGAAACATTTCCTTACATGTTGTGTAAATGTAGTAAGTCTTATTGAACATAGATTCTGAAGTGTTTGCACTGAACAATAAAAACTGAAAAGTAGTAGTCTTATTATGACATGGAAGACTTATCTAGAAGATAATAACCTTACTGCAACAAAATTTTATACTTTGAGTATTTTTTAATGTGTAAGTGGAATAGCATGTCATGTGTAATTGAATCCATGCTCTAATACAATGATTAAATCATGATATGCCTTTATTAGTGCCTTAGTGTCGATTATGATTCAGTAGGCAGTTTTTACTTTCTGATATCAAATGTGTTAAACATTTTAAAAGAATGACAAATTTTGTCCTCTAAAGAGAAGCTCATTTATTTTAAAAACACTCTTTATTCTAGTAATTTCCCTTTAGCTGATTTTCAGGGAACTATTTAAGTTTTGCATTCTTAAATAGTTTAAATTACTTATAGTAATTTTCTTCATCTGACTGTGTAAAACTATATGCTGCAACCAAAATATAAAAATTATTAAAATTATGTATTTTTTACCATCAAAAAATGTCATATTTGGCTTTTTTGTAGAAAGTTTTGCTACTAATTCTGAGAAATCAATAAAGCTGCACTGAAGAAAGATACTTGTATCAAGTCAGGTACAAAGTTTGCTTACACCAGGGAGGAAAAGAATTTGCATATTGTCAGAGCCTTGAAACAAGTTCACAATTTATTGTCTAGGTACATATTGTGAAGGGAACACATGAGAATAGAAACTTTATTAATTTCTCTGTTCAAGACATATCAGGCAGACAAAAAAATTAGTAAAGATATAGAAGACTTAAATCCCATAATTACTGAGGTGTATCTGATTGCTATGTATCCTAAAAATGTGGACTGTGCCATCTTTTTAAGTACCCATGGAGCATTCACAAAAAAATGACCATTGACCATCAAAACCTCAATAACATCCCAGAAAATAGAAAATAGTACAAACAACATTCTCTCACCATAAGGGAATAAAATAGAAATTAATAATAAAGTTACAAAAGGTCTTTTCACACAAAAATTCTTAATATCTCAAACAACTCAAGTACAAAAGAGTTTCCAGAAATTAAAGAATTTCTAGAAGATAAGGATAATAAAAATACTACTTTATCAGAACTTGAGGGCCATTTCTAAAGCCATGCTCAGAAATACGCATAGACTTACTCACTTAAAACAATACAAAATAAGGAATGAATTAAGGACATGACTCAAAACTTTAGGAAAACAAAATAAACTTGAAGAAAACCAGGAGGAAGGTTTTGGGTTTTCTTTAAAGCAGAAATCAGTGAGTTAAAAACTAATGCAACTAATAAATCCACAAAGTAGTTTTCTGAAGAAAAAATAGATAAACCACTAAGCTAACATAATTTTTTAAAAATGAAGGTGAGGGGCTGGGCACGGTGGCTCACGCCTTTAATCCTAGCACTCTGGGAGGCCTAGGCGGGTGGATCGCTCAAGGTCAAGAGTTCAAGACCAGCCTGAGCAAGAGCAAGACCCCGTCTCTACTAAAAATAGAAAGAAATTATCTGGACAACTAAAAATATATAGAAAAAATTAGCCGGGCATGTGGCGCATGCCTGTAGTCCCAGCTACTTGGGAGGCTGAGGCAGAAGGATCGCTTGAGCCCAGGAGTTTGAGGTTACTGTGAGCTAGGCTGACTCCACGGCACTCTACGCAGGGCAACAGACTGAGACTCTGTCTCAGAAAAAAAAAATGAAGGTGAGGGAGTTCAAATACACAATATAAGGAATAAGGGAAAAAGAGGCATACCTCAGAGATAATGCAGGCTCCATTCCAGCCCACTGCGGTAATGCAAATATTGCAACACAGCTAGTATTACAATAGAGCAAGTCACACATTTTTTGGTTTCCCAGTACATATAAAAGTTATATTTATCCTACACTGTAGTCTATTAAGTGTGAAATAACATTATGTCTGAAAAAATAAGGTACATACCTTAATTTAAAAAATACTTTTTTGCTGAAAAATATTGATGATCATCTGAGCCTTCAGCAAGTGGTGATCACTTTGCTAGTGGAGAATCTTAACATCATTGTTGGTGGGTGCTGACCAGTCAGGGTGGTAGTTGGTGAAGATTGGAGTGGCTGTGATAATTTCTTAAAATAAGACAACAGTGAACGTCAACTATTGTCACAATAGGCTCTTCCTTTCACGTAAGAGTTCTCTGTAGCATGCAATACTATTTGATAACATTTTACCCACAGTGGAACTTCTTTCAAAATTGGAGTCAGTCCTCTCAAATCCTGCCGCTGCTTTATCAGCTAAGTTATGTAGTATCTTAATTTATGTAATAAATTATTTGTTGTTATTTCAACAATGTTTACAGCATCTTCAGACCAGGAGCAGATACCATCTCAAGAAACCATTTACTTTGTTCATTCATAAGAAGCGACTTCTCATCTGTTCAAGTTTGATCATGAGATTGCAGCAATTCAGTCACATCTTCAGAGTCCACTTCTAATTCTGGTTCTTTTGCTGTTTCCACCACATCTGCAGTGACTTTCTCCACTGAAGTCTTGAACCCTTCAAAGTCATCCATAAGGGTTGCAATCAGATTCTTCCAAACTCCTGTTAATGTTGATATTTTGACCTCATCCCATAAATAACAAATGTTCTTAATGATATCTAGGATGGTGAATCCTTTGCAGAAGGTTTTCAATTTACTTTTTCCAGATCCATCGGAAAAATCACTATCTAAGGCAGCTATAGCCTTACAAAATGTATTTCTTAAATAATAAAACTGTAAAATAGCAACGACTCCTTGATCCATGGGCTGCAGAATGGATGTTGTTTTAGCAGACATGAAGACAACATTAATTTCCTTGTACATCTCTATCAGCGCTCTTGGGTAACCGAGCGCACTGTCAAAGAGCAGTTATATTTTGAAAGGAATCTTTTTCTGAGCAGTGGGTCTCAACAGAGGGCTTAAAATCTTCAGTAAAGCATGCTGTAAACAGATGTATTGCCATACAGGCTTTGTTCCATTTATAGACCACAAGCAGAGTAGAATTAGCATAATTCTTAAGGGGGCTAGGATTTTTAGAATGGTAAATGAGCATTGGCCTCAACTTAACATTACCAGCTGCATTAGCCCCTAACAAGAGAGTCAGCCTATCCTTTGAACATTTGAAGCCAGGCGTTGACTTCTCTGTAGCTATGAAAGTGCTAAATGGCATCTTTTTCCGATAGAAAGCCATTTCATCTGCGTTGAAAATCTGTTGTTTTGTGTAACCACTTTCATCAATTACCTTAGCTAGGTCTGGATAACTTGCTGCAGCTTCTATTAATACATCAGCATTTGTTGCTTCACCTTGCATTTTTATATTATGGACATGGCTTCTTTCCTTGAACCTCATGAACCAACCCTACTAGCTTCAGATTTGTCTTCTGCAGCTTCCTCACCTCTCTGAGCCTCCACAGAATTGAATAGTGTAGAGTCTTGCCTTGGATTAGGCTTTGACTTAACGGAATGTTGTGGCTGATTTGATCTTCTATCCAGACCACTAAAACTTTCTCCAAATCAGAATTACAGTGGTTTCACTTTATTGCCATGTGTGTGTTCACTTTTAATTTCCTTCAAGAATGTTCGTTTGCATTCCCAACTTGGCTGTTTGGTGTAAGAGGCCTACCTTTCAGCCTGACTCAGCTTTCAACATTCCTTCCTCTCACTAAGCTTAATCATTTCCAGCTTTTGATTGAAAGTGAGAGATGTGTGACTCTTCCTTTCACTTGAACACTTAAAGGCCATTGTAGGGTTATTAATTGGCCTAATTTCAATATTGTTGTGTCTCAGAATATGGAGCCCAAGTAGAGGGAAGAGAGCCGGAGGAATGGCCAGTTCGTGGGATAGTCAGAACACACATTTATTGATTAAGCTCACTGTCTTATATGGGAATGGTTCATGGCACCCCAAAACAATTATAGTAGTAAGATCACTGATCACAGATCACCATAACAGATAAAATAATAATGAAAAAGTTTGAAATATGGGCCGGGTGTGGTGGCTCACGCCTGTAATCCTAGCACTCTGGGAGGCCGAGGCGGATGGATCGCTAAAGGTCAGGAGTTCGAGACCAGCCTGAGCAAGAGCGAGACCCCGTCTCTACCAAAAAATAGAAAGAAATGATCTGAACAACTAAAAAAATATATATATAGAAAAAATTAGCCGGGCATGGTGGCGCATGCCTGTAGTTCCGGCTACTCGGGAGGCTGAGGCAGAAGGATTGCTTGAGCCCAGGAGTTTGAGGTTGCTGTGAGCTAGGCTGACACCACGGCACTCACTCTAGCCCGGGCAACAAAGCCAGACTATGTCTCAAAAAAAAAAAAAAAAAAAGCTTGAAATGTGAGAATTACCAAAATGTGACAGAGATGCGAAGTAAGCACGTACTGTTGGAAAAATGGCCAACAGACTTGCTCGACACGTTTGCCACAAACCTTCAATTTGTAAAACAAAACAAAACCTCAATATCTGCAAAGCACGATTAAGTAATGTACAATAAAGGTTATACCTGTAATCAGAGAAACAAAGCAAACTAAAATAATAAGGACTAACTTTGCTCAACTCTTCAAGATAATCTGAACTTGGATTTTAAATGAATTCATTTTCTAAGAAAATGTAATTTATTAAAATTAATTCTACAAGAGAAAGAATATCCAAATAAACCTATTCCTATATTAGAAAAAAAAAGTTTTTCAAAAATCTTCCCCACCTTAAACTAACCATTAAAACATCACTATAGAATTTTATCAAACCTTTAAGGAGCAGGTAACTCCAATGTTATTTAAATGATTCTTGGAAGTTATTTAAAAAAACTCTTTTTGAAAGAAACTTTCAGGTTATTTTCCTAATGTGAGTAGAGCCTTGGTACCAACTTAACAAGATTATAAAAATTAAAAGAAAGCTGTAGGTAATCTTACTTGTATATAACAATGCAGAAGTCCTAAATAAGGTATTAGAAGGAGGGGGGGAAGCACTGATATTATTAATAGCAGACATAATCCAGCAGAGCACATTTAAGAGTAATCGGCCAAGTAGAATTTATTCCAGGAATACAGGTTGAGTATTTCTTATCTGAAATTCTTGGGAGTGGAAGTGTTTCAGATTTAAGATTTGTTTGGATTTTGGAATGTTTGCATTATACCAGTTGAGCCTTCCTAATTCAAAAATTCAAATTCCATGCCAACAATCAAAAAGTTTGGGACAGAAGCAGTTAGGATTTCTGATTTTCAGATCATGGATGTTCAGTCTGTACAAGAATAGTTTAATATTAGGAAAGCTGATGCTGTACCTCATGTTATTCAAACATCCAAGGAGAAAATTTATATATTTCCTATGGATGCTGAAAAGGCGTTTGACAAAAAATCAACAACCATTCTGTATAAAACACAAAAGAAATAGGGATAGAATGGATTCTTCCCTAGTATGATAAAAATAAATAAATTCAGTTCAAAAGCTGACATATTTAGTGGGGAAACTAGAGGCACTCTCACTAAACTCAAGAACAAGATAAGAATGCTCTTCATCACCAGTATTACTAACATTGGATTGAAAATACCAGTCAGTATAATTAGAAAAGAAAGATATTAGAGATGTAAAAATTAGAAATGAAGGCTGGGCGTGGTGGCTCACACTTGTAATCCTAGCATTCTGGGAGGCCGAGGCAGGAGGATTACTTGAGCTCAGGAGTTTGAGACCAGCCTGGGGTCTGGTCTTGCAAGAGCAAGACCTCATCTTTACTAAAAATAGAAAAAGTAGCCAGGCATTGTAGCATGCACCTGTAGTCCCAGCTACTCAGGAGGCTGAGGCAAGAGGATGACTTAAGTCCAGGAGTTTGAGGTATGACGATGCCACTGCACTCTACCTAGGGTGACAGAGTGAGTGAGACTCTGTCTCAAAAAAAAAAATTAGAAATGGAGTGATAAAATTATCACATTTTGCAGATGACATAATTGTATCCTAGAAAATCCACAGGAACCAACTGAAACACTACTACAAACAACAAAAATTGAATTTAGTAGCAGAGTACAAAATTACTATGCAGAAAGTTATAGCCTTCATGTGTACCAGCAACAACCATATAGAATATATACTGAAAGACCTAATTTATTTAGAAATAAACTTAACAAGAAATATGTAAGACTTAGGAAAAAAAATTTAAACCCTCTGTAGGACACAAAAGATGACAAATGGAAAGACAACTAAGTTTTTATATAGAAAGATTCCAACAAATACATCAACAGATTTTGTTTTTGTATCTAGGTAAACTAATCCAAAAGTTCATATGGGAAGATGAAGGAAGAGTAACTAGTAAAACTCTGAAAAAGAACAATAAGAGAAAACTAGGCTTGTCAAATAGTAAGCCATAATATAAAGCCTCAGTAATTAAAACGGTATGGTGCTAACATATGAAAAGATAGACCAATGAAACAGAATAAAATGAAAGCCCAGAAAATAGACACAGATACATGGGAATTTAATATATGATAAAGGTGGCATCTTCAACCAGTAAAGAAACATGAACTATTCAATAAATGGTATTAGAACAACTGGGCAGCTATGTGGGAGAAAATATTAATAATTAAAAAGTACCAGAAGACAACATAGACTTGTCTTTCTGACTCAAAGTCCATAAGCATAAAAGGATATATTTTCATACTAGAATGCTCATATTTCTGGAATTATACAACTTAATTATGGTAATTCAGTGAAATTTTCATTAAAATGAGAAAGAGGGGTTTTTGTCAGCTATTTTACTTAGAAATCTTTTAAACTTATTTCCAGTTTCAAAACGAATTTGTCAAAGTTACTAGAAGTTTTTCAGATAGACTGGTGGAGCTTTATAGATCAATATCAGATTACCACATGCCTGAGAAATGAAACATTTGTCAGTATCTGTTTTTATTATTTGGAAAGAATATCCTCCTATTAATATTTTTAATGATTCCTTGTGATTATTGCATAATATTGTGATTTACATTTTAATTTATCTTGATAAGCAATAATTTTAAACTACCCCTACATCTTTCCATAATACAGATGAGATCTCCAGATGAAACATGAGAAAGAGGGCATGTCTTTGAGATTTGTTCCAGTTACACATGCAGGATCTTTACAAATTGGTTGGCTCTGAAGCAGAAAATAATTTGCATATTAACATGGGGAGGTGTTTACATATATCTTTTCTTTTGAAGTGCAAATATGACTTTTGCTGGATTTGCCTAGAAGAATGGAAAAAACATAGTTCTTCCACTGGAGGTTATTACAGATGTACTCGCTATGAAGTCATTCAGCATGTGGAGGAGCAGTCCAAGGAAATGACTGTGGAGGTAAAGAGAACTGATTAAGCCAAGACTCTGTCTGAGCCACTTAATGCCATTGGAAGTATTTTGCATCTCTTCTTTTACTGTCTTCACCTTAATGAAGCATTACATTAAATACACTGTAATTTAAACAAAATAATTCTATAAACTTGAGAGCTTCTTTCCTTTAAGTTTTCTTTTTTTAAATTTTGATGAAGACATGACAAGTTTGGTCTATCCCAGCCTGCTTTCTGTAAAGACTTAAAAACAATTTTAACATAGTATCAACAATACAGTATACAGTAAGTGTCTTGGTCTGCTCAACTGCCATAACAAAATACCATAGAGTGGGTGGCTTGAACAACAGAAATTTATTTCTCACAGTTCTGGAAGATTGAAAGAAATCCAAGATCAAGGTGTTGGCCAGTTTGGTTTTTGGTGAGGGTGCTATTCTTGGTTTGCAGATAGCCATCTTCTTACTGTGTCTTCACATGGCCAGGAGAGAGAGCGAGAGAGACCTCTGGTGTCCCTTCCGCTTCTTATAAGGGCACCAGCTCTATCAGAATAGAGCCTTACCCTAATGACCTTATTTAATCTTTATCTCCTCCTCACAGGCCCTATCTCCAAATACAGTCACACTGGGGGTTAGGGCCTCAACGTATAAATTTGGGGGGGACACAGTTCATTCCATAGCAGTAAGTCATGATAAAACACTGAAGCTCTGATGAACATATTGATTGGGAGACATTTTTGCTTTTGACTCTGGGATTATGGATTCAGTGGTTTGTCACAGAGAATACAAACGCAGGACTATTCTGGGAGGCTTTAAAATGTATTGGTTATTATTTTCTCTCAATAAAATAATCAACAAACCTGAGTGCAATATTACCTATTAATAATAAATTTTTTCAATGATCACCCCCAAAAAACAACTGTAATAGCTACTAGTTCTTATGAAAGTCATTTATGGAGTTTTGTTTCCTAGGCTGAGAAAAAACACAAACGATTTCAGGAACTTGACAGATTTATGCACTATTACACAAGATTTAAAAACCATGAGCATAGTTATCAGGTATGTACCAAATCATTTCAAATGAGCTGAACTACACTGTTGTGAATGAAAAGAATGGTTTAAATTATTTATTTCTATTCCTTTAGTTAGAACAACGCCTTCTTAAAACAGCCAAAGAAAAGATGGAACAATTGAGTAGAGCTCTCAAAGAAAGTAAGTTATAAGTGGTATGTGTAATAATTAACATAAAATATCCTTCCATGCTTAAGTCACTTCACTGGTAGGTTAAGCCTTTAAGGGAATACATTATCTCCATTAGCTTGGTCTGGTAGGGTTTTGAGTTCTTTGAAGGCCTTAGTGCAGCTGAGCAGCCTCATCTTTGATTGGATTTTCTACCCAGTGCCTAGCCTGCTCCCCTTAATGCCTATGCTCTTACCAGATAAGAGCTCTTACCTATGGTTACTCTGTGCCACAGCTGATGGTCTACAATGTTGGATGGGCTCTAAAGGGCATCCTTGACCCAGTCAAAAGAGCAAGATACACTTTGCTACCCAATTATAATGTAACTGAATACTCAAAGATTCTTATTAAAATTCAGCAGAGTGCCTAATAGAGTGGAAGTCAAGTACAGTTGGGGAACAAATCATTTTGCTGGTAAATAATGAACATTGGGATCAAAAAGCAAAGCCATGAAAAGGGGCTAACTTGTGGATCCTCAATTGGAAGTTACAAAGGAGTATTCCAAAATGTGGATTGAATATTGGTTGCACCATTAGAATTTAATATCCCACAATGACCACACAGAGTACAGGGTTTGGTATGATTTGTTCTAAAAAGTCATGTTTTAAAAATACTAGCTTATATATGAAAGGGACATTTTAAGCCTAAAAATATGATCAATTTATACTTGGGTTTGCTCTAGTTTATAAAAATATTGAGTACTAACATTCTTTTCATGAGGAAAATTCCCTAATTAAGACAGTACCATAAGTTAAATAGAGTGGGGGAACAGCTTAGTCTCCTTGTTTATTATTAGTTCTTAGGCTTGATTACTGATATTAACAATGTCACCCAAATATCAAATTCTTGAAGTATTGTTCACAGTAAAAATTGAAAGGAGAAAACCCTCACAAGTTCTATAGTTCTTCAATAGGGATTTTTGTCTGTTTGGTCACTACTATATCCTTAGTGCTTAGAACTGTTCCTGACACAGAGTAAGATTCAATAAATATTTGTAGATGTGAATTATTGCTTTTGTTCAACATTCTGGAGGTTCCAGACAGCATAGTAAAATATGAAAAAGAATTAAAAGATATAACAATTGGGAAAGAAGAAACAAAACTTCGAATTTCTCACACTTGTCATAATGGGAGGTGGGGGGAGCAGTGTGTATTTTGTTTTCATCCTATCCCAAGGATGGAGCATACTCAGAAATTTTAGGGTGATCCATATGTCAATTTGTGTACACATACACATTTAATTTCTTTCTACAGGCATGTAGAAAAATGTGCTTTTCAGCAGTACTTAAGAATTTAGATTGTCCTGTTTAATTTCTGTTTATTTGCAGTTAAGCAAAAAACTAAAATTTTATAATGATACTTTTTGAAGGAAGGGTCTCAAATATTAAGGCAATTTCTTCTTCCCTGGTCTTTACTCTTCGTCCTTTTCTTTCTTTCCCTGAAGTTTAGCAAAGAGGCATTTGTCCTAATTCTTAAGCAGCAAAGTTCCCCTAGGGATAATCTGAAAAACTAAGTAAAGTATGGAACTTTTAGGTTGACTAGCTGGCCAGTAGGGTGAGAATAGAATCCAGGATGAGTGTGTGCATTCTTTCATGGCTGCCATCAGTGCTCCTCAGCTGCTGGGGCATGTGCTTCACTTATAAACACATACATGCAACAAATGAGTGTTTTACATAGATGTTTAGTCTGATTGAAATAAGTATTATCATACAGCTATGCCAAACAGTTTCTTAAGGATCCTTCTTATTTTCTTTTTTTTTTTTAAAGAAAACAGTTAATTAATTTTATAATAGCATATTTGCAGAGAAATTTCACTGTGCCTCAATTACTTTATAGCTGAAGGAGGCTGTCCAGATACCACTTTCATTGAAGATGCAGTTCATGTGCTCTTAAAAACTCGACGCATTCTCAAGTGTTCTTATCCATATGGATTTTTCTTGGAACCTAAAAGCACAAAGAAAGAAATTTTTGAACTAATGCAAGTAAGATATCTTTTTTAAATTATATTTAAATGATAGCAGCTATTATGAAAAACAGATTTTTCTCGTTTTTCAGCCACTAAGTTTTATTTCATTTGGGTGTGATTAGTAAGACAATTTGTTTTCATTTTTAAAATGGTTTTTGAATAAAGGAAAAGTTACCAGTAATAAACTGCAATTTTCTTGATGTTTAAATTTGTCACTTTGTAGGTCTGAAAGAGTTCTGAGCTATGCATACATTTTCTACAGCATTTATTTCTTTGTTTTAAAGTGGTTGAGGTTGAAATCTGACCTGTTTCTGATTATATAATTAGGAATTTTATCATCAAAGATTAAACAAATTACGTTACGTACTAGATGAGAAAATTGCTATTTACCAGTTTATTTTAAAAGCATAACTTAAAAAGTTACAATATTTAAAAAACAAAGACACCTAAGCCATCTGATGTCATTATAGCTAAGTAACTTCATTGTACATTCCTCTTGTTTTGAAACAATGAAACTGTCTTTTTTTTCCGTTTATTTTTATTATTATTTTTTTAATGTCAGCATATTATGGGGGTACAAATGTTTAGGTTACATATATTGCCTTTGCCCCCCCCAAGTCAGAGCTTCAAGCATGTCCATCCCCCAGACGGTGTGCACCACACCCATTAGGTGTGAATATACCCATCCCCTCCTCCCCCCTCCCACCTTCCCAACACCAGATAAATGTTACTATTATATATGCACATGAGTGTTGATCAGTTAATACCAATTTGATGGTGAGTACACATGGTGCTTGTTTTTCTATTCTTGTGATATTTCACTTAGTAGAATAGGCTCCAGCTCTGTCCAGGATAATACAAGAGGTATTAGATCACCATTGGTTTTTTTGTGGCTGAGTAGAACTCCATGGTATACATATACCATATTTTATTAATCCACTCATGTATTGATGGGCACTTGGGTTGTTTCCACATCTTTGCAATTGTGAATTGTGCTGTTATAAACATTCTAGTGCAGATGTCTTCTTTATAGAATGTCTTTTTTTCCTTTGGGTAGATGCCCAGTAATGGGATTGCTGGATCAAATGGTAGTTCTACTTGTAGCTCTTTGAGATATCCCCATATTACTTTCCACAGAAGTTGTACTAGTTTGCAGTCCCACCAGCAGTGTATGAGTGTTCCTGTTTCTCTGCATCCACACTAGCATTTATTGTTTTGGGACTTTTTGATAAACGCCATTCTCACTGGAGTTAAGTGATATACCTCATTGTGGTTTTGATTTGCATTTCTCTGATGATTAGATATGTTGAGCTTTTTTTTATATGTTTTTTGGCCGTTAGTCTATCTTCTTTTGAAAAGTTTCTGATCGTGTCCTTGGCCCACTTTTTGATAGGGTTGTTTGATTTTTTTCTTGCTGATTTTCCTGAATTCCATATAGAGTCTAGTTATCAGCCCTTTATCAGATGTGTAACATGTGAATAGTTTCTCCCATTCTGTAGGTTGTCTCTTTGCTCTCGTGATAGTTTCCTTGGCTGTGCAGAAGCTTTTTAATTTGGTTGGGTCCCATTTATTTATTTTTGTTGTTGCTATGATTGCCTTTGGGGTCTTCTTCATAAATTCTTTGCCTAGGCCAATGTTTTATGAGTTTTTCCAACATTTTCTTCTAGAATTACTATAGTTTCATGCCTTAGGTTTAGGTCTGTTATCCACCATGAGTTGATTTTTGTGAGAGGTGAAAGGTGTGGATCTTGTTTCAGTCTTCTGTATGTGGCTATCCAATTTTCTCAGCACATTTATTGAATAAGGATTCTTTTGCCCAGTGTATGTTTTTGTCTGCTTTGTCAAAGATTAGATGGCTATATGAGGATGGTTTTATATCTGGGTTCTCAGTTCCGTTCCATTGGTTTATGTCCCTGTTCCTGTGCCAGTACCATGCTGTTTTAGTTACTATAGCCTTGTAGTATAGTTTGAAGTCTGGTAAATTGACGCCTTCCAATTTGTTCATTTTGCTTATCTCTTGTTCCATACGAAGCATAGAATTATTTTTTCTAGATCTGCAAAAAATAATGTTTTAATAGGGATTGGTATTAATAGATATTTTAATGGGATTGCATTGAATCTGTAGATCTCTTTGGGTAGTATAGACATTTTAACAATGTTGATTCTGCCAACCCATGAGTATGGTATGGTTTTCCATCTGTTTACGTCCTCTGCTATTTCCTTCCTCAGTGTTTCATAGTTCTCCCTGTAAAGGTATTTTACCTCCTTAGTTAAATATATTTCTAGGTATTTTATTTTCTTTGTTGCTATTGTGAAGGGTATTAAGTCTTTGATTTGGTTCTTAGTTCAACTGTTGTTGACGTATAGGAATGCCACTGATTTCTGTACATTGATTTTTGTAACCCAAGACTTTGCTGAATTTGTTTATCAATTCCAGTGGTCTCATGGCAGAATCTTTGGGGTTTTCTAGGTATAAGATCATATCATCAGCAAAAAGCGATAGTTTGAGCTCTTCTGCCCCCATTTGAATGCTCTTGATTTGCTTCTCTTGTCTGATTGCTCTGGCTAGGACTTCCAGCACTACGTTCAATAGAAGCAGCGATAGGGGGCAACCTTGTCTGGTTCCAGTTCTAAGCAGAAATGCTTTCAGGTTTTCCCCATTCAGTATGAAGTTGGCTGTGGGTTTGTCATATATGGCTTTTATTATTTTTGGGTAAGTCCCATCTATGCCTATTTTGTTAAGTGTTCTTGTCATAAAAGGGTGTTGAATTTTGTCGAATGCTTTTTCTTTGTCTATTGAGAGGATCTTATGGTCTTTGTTTTTGCTTCTATTTATGTGGTGAATTACATTTATAGATTTGTGTATGTTGAACCATCCCTGCATCTCTAGGATGAAGCGCACTTGGTCATGACGGATTATTTTTTTGATAAGCACCTGAATTTGGTTTGCTAGGATTTTATTGAGAATTTTTGCATCTATATTCATAAGGGATACTGGTCTGTAGTTTTCTGTTTTTGTTGCGTTCTTTCCTGGTTTTGGTATCAGGGTGATATTGGCTTCATAAAACGTATTGCCAAGGATTCCTTCCTTCTTGATGTTATGAAAAAAATTCTGCAGGATAGGCACCAGTTCTTCTTTGTAGGTCTGGTAAAATTTGGAGGTGAAACGATCTGGTCTGGGACTTTTCTTTGTGGGAAGGTTTTTTATTGCTGGCTCAATTTTGCTACTTGATATTGGTCTGCTGAGGAATTCTATTTCTTCTTGATTGAGCCTGCGGAGGCTGTGTGTTTCTAAGGATTTGTCCATTTCTTCCACATTTTTAAGTTTATGTGCATAGAGGTTTTTATAGTATTCATAGATGATATTTTGTATGTCTGTGGTATCAGTTGTAATTTCTCCTTTTTCATTCCTGATGGAGCTTATTAGAGTCCTTTCTTTTCTCCTTCTCATTAATCTAGCAAGAGGCATGTCAATTTTGTTTATTTTTTCCAAGAACTTTTTGTTTTATTAATCTTCCGTATAGTTTTTTTGTTATCCATTTCATTTAGTTCTGCTCTGGTCTTTGACATTTGTTTTCTTTTGCTGGGTTTGGGGTTGGTTTGCTCATCTTTTTCCAGTTCTTTGAGATGATTCATTAGATTGTTAATTTGTGATCTTTCTGTCTTTTGGACGTAGGCATTTATGGATATAAATTTTCCTCTCAGGACTGCTTTAGCTGTGTCCCACAAATTTTGATAACTGTGTCTCCTTTATCATTTAATTCAAAGAATCTTTTGATTTCTATCTTAATTTCCTCCTTAGTGCAATAATCGTTCAGCAGAAGATTGTTTAGTTTCCATGTCTTTGTGTAGTGATGAGAGTTTCTGTTGAAGTTGATTTCTAATTTTATTCCACTGTGGTCTGAGAACAGGCATGGCATAATTTCTGTTTTTTTAAATTTGTTGACACATGCTTTGTGGCCTAGGATATGGTCAATCTTAGAGAAGATCCCATGAGCTTATGAGAAAAAAATGTATAGTCAATGGTTTGGGGGTAGAATGTTCTATAAATGGCAGTCAGGCCTATTTGTTCTAGAGTTCTGTTTAAGTCCATTGTTTCTTTGTTTATTTTCTGTTTGGAGGCTCTGCCCTGTTCTCTCAGAGGGGTGTTGAAGTCCCTGGTTATTATGGTGTTGCTGTTTATCATTTTGTTTAGATCAGGTAGGATTTGCTTTATGAATCTGGGTGCACCTGAGTTAGGTGCATAAATATTTAAAATTGTTATGTCTTCTTGTTGAATTGTACCCTTCACCATTACATAGTGACCATCTTTGTCTTTCATTACTTTTGTTGGTTTAAAGACTAAGTTATTTGAAATCAGAACTGCTATGCCAGCTTTGTTTTGGCTTCGTTTGCATGAAATATTGTTTTCCATCCCTTCACCTTGAGTCTGAATTCATCCTTGTGGGTTAGGTTTCCTTGTGGGTGTGTTTCCTGAAGACAGCAGATACTTGGCTTGTGTGTATTTATCCATTTGGCCAGCCTATGTCTCTTTAGTGGACAGTTCAAGCCATTCACATTTATTGAAAGAACTGATAAATGGGGCAGATTTCTGTTCATCCTATTGAGTTGAACTTGTTGCTTTGTTTTCTCTCTTGAGCCATTGTCGTTTCGGCCTTTGACCTTAGCTTTTGGATGATTTTACATTGGTGAGTGTCTATTGTGCTGATCTGTGTGTAACACTGTTTTGAGTACTTCCTGGAGGAAGATCTAGTCTTGATGAATTCCCTCAGTCTTTGCTTGTCTGAGAAGGTCTTTATTTCTCCTTCATATAAGAAACTTAGTTTTGCAGGGTACAAAATTCTAGGGTGGGCATTGTTCTGTTTCAGAAGAATGAAAATGAGCCCCCAATCTCTTCTGGCTTATAAGGTCTCAGATGAGAAGTCTGCAGTCATTCTGATGGGTTACCTGCTTGTAGGTTACCTGCTTCTTTTGCCTTACAGCTCATAGGAGGGCCTCTTTCGTGGTTATTTTGGTCAGCCTGATGACTATGTGTCATGGTGTCTTCCTGTTTGCAATGAATCTCCCAGGAGTCCTTTGAGCTGCTTATACCTGAATATCTAGATTTTTAGCAAGGCCTGGGAAATTTTCCTTCATTATATTCTCAAATACTTTATTCAACCCATGTGTATTTTCTTCCTCACCTTCAGGGATGCCTATAATTCTTATTTTAGGCCTCCTCACATAATCCCACATTTCTTGTAGGCTTTGCTCTTTTCTCTTATTTCTCTGCTATATCTCTGCAACTGTCTTATTTAATTGAAAGGTGTTATCTTCAATCCCTGCGATTCTTTCTTCTGTTTGATCTACCCTGTTCTTGAGGCTTTCCACTGTGTTTTGTAATTCTTGAATAAATTCTTCATTTCCAGAAGTTCTGTTTGATTTTTCTTTAATATTTTAGTTTATTTAGTGAATTTTTCTTCCAAGTCCTGGATTTTTTTTGTGGTTTCTTTGTATTAAGTATCCATTTTCTCTTGCATTTCACTGAGTTTTCTTACAATGCATGTTCGAAATTCTTCTTCTGTCATTTTAGTGTTCTGAATTTGGTTGATATCCATTGCTAGAGAGCTGGTGTTCCCCTCTGGGGGTGTGTTTTCAGTTTGTTTCTTCATACTTCCAGAGTTCTTTCTCTGATTCGTTCCCATCTGGAGCAGCTGTCGCTTCTTACCTTAGATTTTTGTTTAAATAATGACAAGCCCAGTTTAGTCTCTGAGCTAGTAGATGGTGTTTGTGGGTGGGATTCTACCACATCCTGTATGTTGAGTTAGTAAATGCAGTAAAAGGGTGTGCAAATTGACCTCCCTGTCAGTAGATGGCACTTACTGGGAGGAGCAAGCTGCAGTGTTGTTTTTGGATTCTGTAACCAACTCTCATTCCTCTGGAGAGGCACTCTAGTGCCTTAGGTGGTGGTTGAGGCCCCAGGACTTCTAAACCACCAAACTTTCTCTTGTTACAGTTTTCTTGTCATCCATTTGAACTGTTCTACTAATTTATACCCTACATTTCTTTCAAGGCTCAATATTCATTTTCTCCATAAAGCCTTCCAGGTCTAACCCCAATCACAGTAGTTTTGCCTTGCCTCAAATTCTTTCAGCACTTTGTTTTATATTGTTGTTTTGTTGAGACAGAGTCTTGCTCTGTCACCCAGGCTGGAGTTCAGTGGCACCATCATAGCTCACTGTAACCTTGAACTCCTGAGCTGAAGCAGTCCTCCTGCCTCAGCCTCCCAAGTAGCTAGGAGTACAGGCACACACCACCACAGCGAGCTAATTTTTAAATTTTTGTAGAGACAGGGTCTCTCTTTGTTGCCGGGGCTAGTCTTGAACTCCTGGCCTCAAGCGATCCTCCCGCCTTGGCCTCCCAAAGCACTGGGGTTACAGGCATGAACCACTGCACCTGGTCTAGCATTTATATATAGTCTGCATCACAGCATCATGCATTTGCTTGTAAAGTGCCTTGAAATGTATTAGGTTATTCACATAGAAAAATTATAAATTCCTTTTAGGCATCTGCTGTACTCACTACTTCTTTGTAATTTATACCAACTACATTTCTATAAATGAGTGTGCCTATCAAATGAGTGTGCTAAATTTAAGATGACTTTGTGTATGATCTTTCTTTCTTTTTCATAACCTGGAAAAATATACAGAGTAGGAAATATGATAAATAGGAAGTTATTTCCAAATTTACATTAATTTCTGACTTCAGAAGAGTTAGATTTAACTGAGAAACCAGATAGACTCAGGATTTGCTATTGACTAACCCATTCAGGCTGTAATCTTTTTTTTCTCTCTCTCTTCTTACTATAGACAGACCTAGAAATGGTCACTGAAGACCTTGCCCAAAAAGTCAATAGGCCTTACCTTCGCACACCCCGACACAAGATCATCAAAGCAGCATGCCTTGTACAGCAGAAGAGGCAAGAATTCCTGGCATCCGTGGCTCGGGGCGTTGCTCCTGCAGACTCACCAGAAGCTCCAAGGCGCAGGTAAAAAATGTGCACTGTGGAAATGATATTAGCCCCAGCTAAAAATGCCAGCAGTTTTATTTCTTATCCAACTAGGGTTCTTATCCTGGAAGTCACTTATACCTAAAATATGGATAGCTGATAAAAGTATGTTTACTGGGTGATTTTTCCTCAATACTATTTGTTTTTCTTGTTATTATTTTATTTGTCATTGTGTAGTTCCTCAGCCTGTATTAGGCTAGGTTAATTTCACATTTCAGGTGAATTCATAATTCAAAGAGTATTCTAAATGCGTCATTTCAAATATGTAATATCTGTAGTGATATGATAGTCATAAAAATGATGTAGAATTTAGAAACTTTGCCAACTGGTTATTGTCGTATTTTATTTTTATGTTAAGGAGTTAAGAAAAAAATGAGAAATCTGATATTAGTAAAGTTATTTAAGTGATCCAAATGTATCCATTAAAGAGCTGTTGAGTTTTGGTTCTTTTATTTTGCATATTTATACTACTTCTGCCATTATAAATTAAAGCATGTTTTCTTATTCATAATAATTATAAGCATTAGAAATTCCTTTGAACCTATTTTTATGTTAATGTTTATAAGTAAATATTTTGTTTACTTATAATAAAAATGAAGCAATCATAAAAGACTTTGTTATAACATGCTGATTTTTATTTTCTCCACCATTTTACATAAACATAAAGCCACTTAGAATTTGAAAGAAATAATGAAAATACAATTTTGATTATATTTTAATAGTTGGTCTACTTAAGTAAGTCCAAAGCAGAGGAATTAAAAGTAATGTTCAAAGGGCAAGGGTCTGATTGTGTATGTTTCGTAGTACTGATAATAAATCAAATGGTATGTCTAATTTCTTTGTAGCTTTGCTGGTGGAACATGGGATTGGGAATATTTAGGATTTTCATCACCTGAGGTAATTGTTTGGGGGGGAGGTGTTGTTGTTTGTTTTTTATATTTTTCCTTAGTGCAGTCCTGCTTGCGTTTGCACCCTCATCTGTTCAAAATCCTGCTGAGATTGTCATCAGTGCTTCCTCTTTCTTTTGTAACAAAAATGCCTTGGCAGAGCCTACATTTAGCTGTATATTGTATTGAAGTATCATTACATTGTTAAATGCATTCCACTTATATTGTTTTTAATTATTGAACAGTCAGAATTAAGGCAAATTTACAGCATAAATTATTGGAAAATATCTTCCATTTTGTTAATAGAGACATAAATTTTATTTATTAGAAATGCATTTTTAGTTGCAATATTGTTTCTTTCTGAAGCTATTAAAAACCTAAACAATCTATTTTTTTAAAGTTACTGCAACAACCTGGGAGAATTGATTTGTAATCAGTTGCTAAGGAGGAAAACTTGACATTAGTAATGTGAGATAGTGACATAATTAATAAACACTATTAATGTGTTTATGCAGAAAGAAGTGCTTTGCTTAGTTGCTTTCTGTTTTACTTTAAGACTTTCTCACTCTTCTTATTTGTTTTTTGTTGTTGTTACTGATATTTTAAAATACAGAAGGTCTGAAATACACTGCAAATAGCAATTGCGGCAAATAAAAATAAGATAGAGTGAAAATCTTAATCACATAGCTGTTTTCTGAGATTTGAATTGCCACTGTCACTGTTGAGTCTGATTTTTAAATGGTTTTAGCAGTTCTCTCTACTTCTCTCTCTCCGTCCTTGCTCTTTATAAAACAGTTACCATTTGAAACTTATATTATGATAACCCTTCAACTTAATTCTTGGAAGGGGCACTACAAATGATGAAACCTTTATCATTTATAGCCTGTTCGTTATCTACAACTGAAGGACTGTGAAATTGATTATTATCCAGACGTGACTGTGGCTTATTTAAATCAGATACTTTGTCTTTTCAGCTGCTGAGGGTACTTGCAATCACCTTGTGGCCTTTTGCATTGATAGATATATACAAGAAAATATTGACTTGAGAAAACAACTCATGCCTGATAAGGAAATTTTAAATTTACTTGAATTGCAAAAAACTTTAATATATTAATGAAATTTTTATTTTCAAATGTATTATGAACTTTTTCTTTATCTGATCCTATACTTACTGTTTCTATGTTATAAATACAATTACAGCTTAGGGGATATTGTGAAAAATTTTCACCTTAAAGGAAGAATAAACAGGCTTCAATTATCAAAGTACTAAAGATTTCAGTAGTTCAAGATACAAACACAGTTTAGCAAAAACAAAACCATTATCAGTGTATTCACAATTATGTATGTATCATCTTGTAGCTTTTAGCTCTGATGGTAACTTTAGGAATCCTGAAATGTTTGTCCTTGAATATTGGGGACCTGCTAATATAACTCACTTGAATTTGTTCTTTATGAATTGATAAATTTTATAAAAAATTATTTAATTCACTTTTTATTTTCATTAAAGTCTTTGGCACATTGAAACAGTGAAAGACCGAGCTTTTAACTAAACCTTATTGCAAAATCTAAAAAATTACCATACATATGAGACTTTCAAATTCTGCATATGTATGACTATCAAGTAACTGCCAAAATTGTATTTTTAAAAAATAGCTGTTTGCCTTACTATAGACTGTGAGGGAAAAAATACACTTATAATCCTTTTGTAGTTCATAAGTGTGATGATTGGGTTTTCATGCTCATGTGTGAGATGTGCCTCCCTCAAACCTTGTTTTGACGTTGGCACATTACCCGTCTAATGTGAAAACAAAAATTTTTAAATAAGGTTACCAAACTCCAGTAGCCTTTTGGCTGAACTCGTGTTGTTTCAGTGAAGTTAATTCCACCTTATTCTCTTTGCATTAAATTGAATGAGTCAGTGGCAAGTATAAATATTTGTTTTATGCCATTTTAAAGGCAGTGTTGCCCAGTGGAAAGAGCACAGTCTTAAAGTCGGAGGGACACCTGATTTCAAGTTCTAGCTTTATAACTTACTAAGATCTTAAGGCTGTTTTCTTCCTTAATTTCTCATCTTTAAAATGTGGATGGTGGTATCCCATGGAAGTTCTGGATTTAAAGCATCTCAGTAAGTCACTGACAAAATTGGTGTTCAATAAGTGATGACAATTATTATTTAAAACAAAAACTCCTGGCAACTTTTTCTCCTATGTATCTTAGAACTTTTCAATCTTCTTTGTAGCCTTAACACTCTCAAACCACTTGCAGCATCTAACTAAAGCCTTTTCATATGCTTACTTGAAGACCTTAGGAGTCCTTGGAATTTTCAGATTAATTTTGAATTTTTTAAGCCTGTTGCATTGTGAGAGAATGCCATCTGAGAAGTAAAAGTTTCTTTCAATTGTTTTAAACCATTTAATTTTCTTAAAGTGCAGTGATTTATAGTCTATGGTCAGTAATAGTTTATGTAATTCATAATACCTTTGTACCATTATCAAGTTCACAAAGTAGACACATTCTCCCTAAATGTAAACCCTGAATTGAGATAAAATTTTTCGTACCATTTTTCTCTAAGAAATGTGGTGGTCCTCAGTCAACCATTGAGCCATTATGACACATAATAAGTCATCCAGCTTGAGCTCATGGGTTTCCAGGAAAAGAGGAAATGATGCTCTGACTCAGCAATTTAAAGAATTTATATAATCCCTCAGGGTACTTGGAGTATCTTTCATTCATTGATTTCTAACCTGGTACCTCTTATTAAGAGTCCAACTACTTAGATAGATGAAGAAGGGAGTTTAAATAAATTTAACCAGAGTGGAATGATGTGAAAGTTTTATTTGTGATACAAACTTATGTTTACTTATTCCTAACATTTTTATAATATAAGCATATTGAATATTCTAGGGTAACTGGGATAATCATAAAGCTGAATATCTTAGTGTTTATCACTGAAAGATTCTTTGTTGATTCTCAGAATTACCCTTTTTATGTTGGTGTCATGCACCCTGGCCTCTCTTCTGTTCTCTTTTCTCCTGTCACTAAAATCTGGGTACATTTATACCCAGGTGATAGCAGATAGTCACAGGTTGTAGCCTCTGATTATAACAAACTTGCTTTAAAACTGTTGTCACAAATATAAAATACACTCAGAACATCTGTCTAAGTCTGTGTTCTTCCCATATGCTAATAGAAAACACTTCCCCTGCCTGTGTTATGGATAGCACCACATATTGGCTAATATAAGAAGGAAGCCAAGTATCATATTTTTTAAAGTTAACCTAGCATTTTTCTTTCAATCTGGTCATTTGTTTTGTGATTATGGTATGCAGTAGTCCCAAAGAATAGAAAATCCAACAGTCTGGCAAATATTTAACAGCGTGTGCTCTTTTTTGTTGTTGTTCTCCCCCCGCTCCCCCATTATATATATCACAGTCACTTTTTAAAAGCCAAACCTCCAGAGAGAGCCCAACTTACGTTAGTAAAGTGATCGTGGTATTAATTATAATTTTAGATGACAAGACCCTTAATCATCAGGCATATGAAATAAGGCTCAGTTATAATTTAGAATTGAGGCTTGCAAGTATTCCCAATTTATCTAGGCAGTTGTAATGACTTAGAAAATTTTCTTTTTACAAAATTTTACCTTTTCCATTTCCTTGGCATGGCAAAACCTGAAGTTTCTTTTTCTAAAGCCAAGTGATTTTATAATATATGTATAAAATCACAAATTTTTTCCCCCTGGGAAAAAAGTGTGTAGTTTGTTTAATTTGCATTTAGAAAATTGCATGCTCTCCTGTATTTTATAACCTTTGGTTTATGCAGGAATATGCTGAATTTCAGTATCGGAGGAGGCACAGACAACAGCGCCGTCGAGGAGACGTGCACAGTCTGCTCAGTAATCCTCCGGAGCCCGACGAGCCAAGTGAAAGCACTTTAGGTAAGCTCTTGGGTGAAGTATAGTTTAATCTCTTAGTTCTCCTGAGTTTATTCTTAAAACTGGCTGATGTAAATGTTTGTCAGAGAGTTTGTCATTTAGATACAGGATAAATACAGAGATGCTTCTGTTGTCACAGAATACAGAACACCAGGGGGGTGAAGAACATGGGCGATGGAGTCAGACAAACCTGAGTTCATGACCCCACCTCTGCTGCATATAAGCCTTAACCTCTCTAAGCTTCAGTTTCCTCATTTTAAAGAAGCACAGTAATAATAGTGCCACTTCATAGGCTCATTGTGAGCGTTAACACATTGACTGTCACACTAGAAAAAAAAATTTTTTCCTTGGGCCCACGGTGCTTTATTACAAAAATAGAATAAAAACTTCGAAAATAAAATGATCCTTTCTAATTTAATGAAAAATTTGTTAATTTTTTATTGTTTTCTGTGCATTGAGTTATACGCAACTTGAAAAATAGTTCTCATGGCTCCCAAGGTAAAGAGACATGTGAGTTACATAAGCTTCATGAGGCCCTAAGCTCAAAACTAGCGTGAGTTAAATACAACTCACATGACAGTTAATGTGTTAAATTAGATAATACATGTAAAACACTTAAACACCTAGTAAGCACTCAATAAATTATAGTATAGATATTGTTATTACATTTGTGGAATATTTTCCTCCTAGCCTTAGTTCTCCTATAGACACTATTTAAAAAGAAAGAGAATTTCTGGCATCAGAGGTAAATTATTTTAATCATTCAACTTTTAAGTGTTGAATTATTATTGAAAAATTTTCAAACTATAATGCCAGAATCAATGGGACTAAAGATTTGTTCTTCAGGATAGTAATTCCCAAATTCTCAAATTTTAAGAAATCTGAAAATAAAAACACCTTTATTTGCTATTGTTTAAGAAAAAAGAGAGGAATGGATAGTAGCACTTGCATTGATGAAGAGAACCACGTAGAGTGCAAGCAAAAATGTAAAAAAGTCATGGATTTGAAGCGATGGTATTTAGATACATATTATTGCTCATGGTGAGACAGACATGGATGAGAAATCCCAAAAAGATTAAGTGAGTCTGTGAATACAGGTTTTTATCAGCACTGAGAGAAAAATTGCTGGTTTAAAGAACAAGAAGTATGGAAAAAAGGAATATGCCTTACATGTCATTAAATTGGCTCTGGTTCCAATTGCTTTGATACAGATATTCCAGAAGGAGGCAGCAGCCGCAGGCCTGGCACGTCAGTGGTCAGCTCTGCATCTATGAGTGTGCTGCACAGCTCTTCCCTGCGGGACTACACCCCTGCCAGTCGCTCTGAAAACCAGGACTCCCTGCAGGTAGCCTTTCTGAGCAGCCTCATTGCCCATGCTCTTGCTCTTTCACTGTTTAGTGTGCTTTTCTGTTTTTACTTTTATTGCTCTGGTGTTTTTCTTCCTTCCATTCTAAAATCTTTGTTTTAAAGATGTGCTACAGAAATAGATTCCTGTATTTCAGATTTATCTTAGGATATGGTTTTTTTCCTTTAGCATGGGCAAGGAGAAATTAGAATAATATTTGAGTAGATAAAATAATTCTATATAAATAAAAGTAATATTAATTATCTGTTTGGTAAAGGAAGAATGATAAACCTGATTGGGTTAAATAATTTTTCCTTTAGTCAAATTTTAAAATGGTTTTACTTTCTGTTGCCCCAGGCTCTGAGTTCCTTGGATGAAGATGATCCCAATATACTTCTTGCAATACAGTTATCACTGCAAGAGTCTGGGCTGGCCATCGATGAAGAAACTAGAGACTTCCTTAGTAATGAAGCATCCCTCGGAGCTATAGGCACTTCTTTACCTTCCAGGCTGGACTCTGTCCCCAGGAATACTGATAGCCCTCGGGCTACATTGAGTAGCTCTGAGCTTTTGGAACTTGGTGACAGCCTCATGAGACTAGGAACAGAAAGTGACCCATTTTCAACTGACACCCTGAGTTCACACCCTCTCAGTGAGGCAAGAAGTGATTTCTGTCCCTCGTCCAGTGACCCTGACTCAGCCAGCCAGGACCCCAACATCAGTGACAATCTTCTGGGAAATATCATGGCTTGGTTTCATGACATGAACCCTCAGAGTATTGCCCTGATTCCTCCAGCAGCTACAGAAATCAGTGCAGATTCCCAGCTCCCCTGTGTCAAAGATGGGTCGGAAGGTGTGAGGGATGTGGAACTGGTGCCACCAGAAGAAGACTCAGTGTTTGAAGATGCTAGTGTCAGTGAAGGTAGAGGAACCCAGATAGAAGAAAATCCTCTGGAAGAGAATATTCTGGCTGGAGAAGCAGTGTCTCAAGCTGGTGACAGTGGTAACGAGGCAGCCAACAAAGGGGACAGTTCAGACATTTCAAGTCAGACACCTCAAACCTCAAGTGACTGGCTTGAACAAGTACATTTAGTGTGAACCGAACACATCTGGGCTGTAAATAAATTGCAGGTACAGATGGTGTGCTAGGTGGAGTATGCTTGATAGAGACTTTGATTCACTTAATTCCAACTCAATTATAAACCACTGACATTAGAATTGAATACAAAGGAGTTCCCATGAATGGTAGTTTCATTTTCAATTTTAACCTTACAGGGAATTTCGTTTGTATTTAATTTGATAGCTTTTCCCCTTTTTGCTGACAAAAAGAAGAGCAGGAGAGAGAGAGAAACACAAATGAAATAAATAGGTTATATTCCACATTCTAAGAAAAATGCAGTCCTCTATTTAGCCTAGTTTTGACAATACTTAAATTGAACATTTAAATTAAAAGCTTACTCCCTAATCTTTGAGTACCTTTCCTTTTCAAAAAAAAACAGTTCTCTTCATTTTAGAATTTCATTTTGGACAGATCTAGTAACATGTGTGTCCTCAATCTCTTTGTGCTCTTCCATAACTTCCTTCCTTCCTTTTTGTCTGAGCAATGTGAATCGAGGTATCCAAGGCTTCTCTTTAGTGCTGCATCTACCACAGTTAATTAGTGTTAATTTTCACATGAATCAAAGATTTCTTTTCATGTCTATTTACAGTCCAATTGTGCCAAACTCTGACTTGTGCGCTGACTAACAAGGCGTGTAGGTGTGCAGTGTCCTAGAATGCTCCAGGGCAGTGTCAGCGTTCTCCAGGGAGTAAAAGGTGCCACTCAGTAGCAGTGATATTCCAGAATTTAATGGGGTTTTGTTGCCATGGAGACTGCATTTAAATAAATGTAGCCTGTAGCTTAAGTTAACTAAACCTAATGCTGCTGTTAAAAACAGTTTATTTTAATATTAAAATACAGTTGATTAGCAACAGCGGTGCTGTATTTTAAGAGACACTTTATTGGAAGTGCAATCATAGTTCTTTGTTTTCACAATTTTACAGTGCATTCTAATTACTAATGGGTGCAATTACTTTCAATGGTAAGTGTTTTATAAAATAGAAAAAAAGTGGAGTTTTCATGAGTTATAGTAAATCCCACAATTATTAAAATGTTCAATAAAACATCCACGCAACATGTTACTGTGCCTTTGCCTAACCTAAATGGATAGTTGCCAGTTAAATAAGTGAGTAACTCAAATTTCAATGTCTCTTCTGAAGTAACTATGCTATGAATTGCAAAGACCTCCATAAAACCACCCATGGCCTTGCCTTTACAGTAAATATAACAACTAAATGTTCGATCAGTTTGTTTGCCTAAACAGCAAATGCTGACATGTGTTTGTTCTATTGCACAATACTCATTTGCTGTGTGATTACTGTTTAGTGTTGAAAAAAATCCACTTCCTAGTTATCAGTGTCCTACTGTGAAGAAAATACTGGTCTTAGTTGTAATTAAGATACAATGGTACAGTGTGTAATTAAAACTAGAGTAAACTGTTGGAATGGCTGTTTTACTTACATATTATCAAAATTAGCATAACATAAGCAAAATAGATAAGTGCAACACTCCATTTAATGTTTTACGAGATTGTTACCAGAAATCTACAGATAACCAAAATTTCAATGCTGAGTTTGTACAGGCAAGTCCTGGGCTGGATAAAAGGTTATATTATTACAGTATTGATATCCACATAGGTTGTGAGAATGGATTTGATTACTTTTTTTTCCCCCAAATCTAGCTTTTGAAATATTCTTGTACTTCAAATTCACATGGCTAGGACATTTTATTAGAGTATGTAATATTCTCCAGATTCCCCTAGAATAAATTATGTGGGAAATTGCTCCTATGCCATGGATATCAAAGATCCACATTAGTTTTTATTTCTCCAGTTATCAGAAACATTGATATCAATCCCTGTTAAAGTTAGTGGGGGAAAATATTAACTTTATCTACAGTGTATTACTGTATATTAAACTGAAATAGTCCATTAAAGGATTTTTTTACAAATTTATTTTGGATTAAAAGTATCAACACCAATAAGTTTTTAGACCGAGTTGTAATTTTTCAATAGAAAGAGTCTTTGCATCACATTGAGGCTTCTTGCGCAGCTGCAGTGAGGTGAGAAAGAGTGCTGTGTGTGAATATGGCGTCTGTGGTGGGTTCTGGTTTCCTTGCACCTTGTGCAGTACCCTTTGTTTCTGTGCTGTTCTCTCCTGAGCATGAAAAATGATCATTATCCAATTTGTATTTCCTTGGTACATATTTTAAAAGCAACACAGTCATTGACTTTACAATTCAGTAATAAAGTTTGGCAAAGCCTATTTTGTAAACAAGTTAATTTTATAATGTAAAAAAACAAAAGTTAATCTAACCTTGACTTGTTATTTGCACTTTCATAGTCTATACTTGATACATTCCCACTTTATATACAGTAGGATTCTACAAACGTGTAGATGTTTGGCCAAATGAATGCTGTTAATAATATGTAAAATTCTTTGATTAAACATTTATTACTTAAACTACTTCCATTTTGTCTCATTACATTGTAGACTTTGTTTTAACCAAGTCAGGAAGCTGATTTTCTTCCAATTAAATCCCTTCCAATGTGATAGGATCCATTTGGTTCTTACATGTAATTGATTAGTGCCTAATATTTTTACAGTAGCCCACTTAGCATTTTATACCCCAATGATAAACCCCAAAACACTGCATGACAATGTGTTAAAACATGACTTCAGTGTTCATTTTACTTTAACCACTGTATCTTTCAGGAGAAAAATACTGTGACTTTTCCTTGAAATCTCTGATGGAAACACACAGAAAAAAATAGAACTTTAATATATGTTTTGTGAAATTGCTTAGGAAAGGAAAAAAAATTTATGCCATATGAATAAAAGTGTCTGCTTCTCTATCACTTTATTATTCTGTCTCTTCTGAATTACCAAAACGAGCCTTGGCATCTGACCTTTAGTGCACAAACACAGGTTCCAGGACCAGCTGGGGCCTGCCAGTGGCGACTGGAGTCATGTTGCTTTATTTATGCCTTTTGTTGTGTGGATCTGAAGCTTAACTACCAATGTTCATGTGCTGAATTATTCCTTAAATGTTGTTTACTGCAATCTTTGATCTCATTTTTGTTCTCTTTTTAGTCCTCAAATGTTTGTCACTTACCTGTTATGAATTAAAATCTGAGACTTACTGAAGTTTGGTCATAATTTAAAAACAATTAGGCTGGTACATCTCTGAATAGTAAAACCTTACAATCTAAATATTAAATGAAAATACAAATTTTGGGGGTGTTTTAAAGGCTGAGATAACTCCATAGGAAAAAAGTTTTCATGTGCTCTACTCTGGGGCTGAGTCATGGTTCCATCTCAGCAATGTGCTGCAGGCATAATTACTGGGTCTTCTTAGCCACACTGTATTACTGCCTTGTCAGTTGTTGTAACCTGACCAGAGTAGTAGATTTCTTTCTAGAAAGACAGAAGTATCTCTTTCTAGACTGTATCATGTGACAGTCCTTATTTTAGGAACTGGGAGTAGTCCTTAAAGAAAGATGGACCAGGCTGAGTGCAGTGGCTCACGCCTGTAATCCCAACACTTTGAAAGGATTGCTTAAGCCCAGGAGTTTGAAACCAGCCTGGGCAACATAGTCTCTAAAAAAAATTTAAAAATATATATATATAGCCAGGCATGGTGGTATGTGCCTGCAGTCCTAGCTACTCAGGAGACTGAGGCAGGAGGATCACTTGAGCCCAGGAGTTTGAGGCTGCAGTGAGCTATGATCAGGCTACTGCACTCCAGCCTAGGCGACAGAGTAAGACCCCCCACCAATCTCTTTAAAAAAAAAAAGAAAAGAAAGGTGGACCAGAAAAGTTTTCTTTATCTCACAGTTTCACTTAGGACTGACAGGTAGCTGACAAACTGAGTGGTGGCCAAACTTTTGAAGGAATTATTCTTCGTCAGTCTTTGGAACTGCAACTTTGTGATATTCTTGATCAGGCTATCTGTCATCTCTTAGCCAGCTGTCTTATTAAGTATTTATTGCACAAAGGCCTAGCCTGCATGAGGCCTCAGTTTATAGACAGATTGAGATATAACTATATAAAAGAGCGAATGAAGCCAAAGCATAAAAAGGATAATTGTTGGGAGAGACAGTCAATCCTCTTCGGCCTCTTGAGTGCCTACACATCTTTCTGGGTGTGCCAAGAGTGCAAACGCATGCTGACAATTTTGCCTGAGCCATTGCTCAGGATTTACATATTTAATAAATAGTAACCTCGAGGACAAGAAACAGACTGCTTGCTATAAAAGTGGTAGATTTTAGCCAGGCGAGGTGGCTCATACCTGTAATCCTAGCACTCTGGGAGCCCAAGGTGGGAGGGTCTCTTGAGGTCAGGAGTTCAAGACCACCCTAAGCAAGAGCGAGACCCCATCTCTACTAGAAAAAGAAAAATTAGCTGAGGTTGCAGTGAGCTATCATGACGCCACTGCACTCTAGCCCAGGTGACAGAGCAAGACTCTGTCTCAAAGAAACGAAAAAGTGATGGATTCCTCACAGTCAATATTCGACCAAGCTGCAACACAAACCCACTATGTGCTTGGTATCCATCCAGGCCCTTTGCATTGCTGTGGAACTGGAGACAAGGGGAACTGACACAAATACGCTGATGTTCACTCTGCATGCTGTGCCATGAGTGATAAGGTCTTCTTGCCTCTGACCCAGGAGTCGCGTATCTTCTATCAGCACTCATGAGACCATGACAGGCTAACTTACCATAAGTAGGGTAAAATGAAATCCTGGACCCAACAGTTTTGGCAATGAGGATAGGATACTGACAAAGGTATGATTTTCTAGGAAAGGAACCATGGGCCAGGTTCCAGAATGTAAGACTTCCTGGGATCTGGTAACAAATGCTCTCACCCAAGTGATGGGTATAGGGTGCAACTGAGAATTTCCACTGTCCTACCTATGAACAAACAGGGTTGAGGTAATGTTTAAAGCCTTAGGACAAGAGGTAGGATTCAAACGGGCTGTCCAAATGGCGCCTAGATTGCTACTCCTGCAGGCAGGCATAGGAAGGGATGTTTTCATGACAAGGGTTTAGCAGTTCTTGAAGCCCCAGCTAAAAGGCAGTGTGGCTGTGGCTACTGAGTGAAGGAGTCCCCAGACGTAAAATAAATGGTATTAGCAATAAGAAATTTGCTCTTTGAGAGCTTTGGATGGGCTATAGTTTGCTGACTCATGCTTTAGAGCAACTATCTGATAAATCACATGTTATCTTAGTGCATTAAGAACTGTCGATATTGCTACAACTTGGGAGCTGTTAAAGATATCTTTAACAGCTGATTCATTTGTTTCAAAAACTAATTAAGCAAAGATACTGAAACTACCAACATTCCTTCTTGGTAATAATGTCAAATATATGACACATTTTGGCCATTGATGTTATTTGAGCTTGTGAGTGCCAAGTGGCATACTGATTTTTAAAAGAATATGGCTACTGCACTGGCCTTTAATGTGAGTAGTTTCACCAAGGTCCATTTGTGTATAGATAGATATGCTCATCAAACTATGCCTAGAGCCAGATGAGAGAATACTCACTTGGGATAATACAAGGAACAAAAGTTTACAGTAAATTATAGGTAGGCCTTATGTTTGTGAGCATTATAGAAAGTATGACCTGAAGCCTTCTATGGATTCTCCTCTTTCCTCTCCTGGCCAATAATCTTCTATTACCCTTTTATGGACATCTCGAGTTGACTTGCAAATGTGCCACACATCATTGGATTTTGGACCACTCCTAAAAGATTTTCAAATTGTAGGCTCTCTTCTCAAATGATGAATTTCTAATATTGAGAACAAATCAATCTACTTATTTGATAGATTGACCCTAAGACGTGTATCTTGCTCAGTGCCCTTACTACAAGCAGAAGTCAAAAAGATTGTCATAGAAGCATTAGAACTTCTTTTAATTAAGTCACCACCTCTACGTAATGGCACATATGATAGGCTCATACAGTAGGCTACACGTGGCTGGGAACATTGCTGAGACAACAGAAATGCCTAATGTCGTGCTGGAACAGCAAAAACTTAAGAAAGCAATTGGACTACTATGTGTCCCTAGTACTGTATATGCATGATTTCCTTGATGGCCAAAGAGAATATGCAAAACCTCAAGCTTCCCAATCGAATTTGCTTTCTTGTATGGAATTACTTCACTGTGACTTCAGTACCAAAACCTTTGGCAGGTGTATACACAGTAATGTTTGTCAAGATATCCAGCCCCAGGGGCTGGGCCTCCCAGATTTTTTGCTGAGCGGATTTAAAGTGCCCTTTTCTACTACATGCTCACGTTTTAGAAGTTAAACCCATATTCCAGGACTTTGCTGGTAGTAATAAGAGATTATAGACACAATATGAAACTGTTAGCGTCCCCATCTGAGAGTTACCATAACCAGAAAGTCGTGGTGACAGGACGAATCAGAAACAACAGGTAAATCAAAAAGTCAGATGCCTGGGACTGTGTATGATGCTTGTACATTCAATTATCTTACTTGAGATCTGTAAATACTGTTAAATCACTACCTTATTTCCTCCAATACTTTTGATAACAGAGGAAGGTGTTATCACAATCCTCCCTGGCTGATTCCCTCATGCACAGCCCAGGGCAGCTGGATCAAACCTCCTCTGGTGTTCTCTAAACCCTAATCCCCCCAGCACAGACACTGCAGAACCCCTTCTTCCTCCCTGTTTCCTCTGTTCAAGGTCTTCTCAATTGCAAAAGACGCTGCCACAGGTGACAGGGCCAGTGCTTCCCTCGAGTTTTGGAAGAAAAAGGCCTTTGGCCTGTCCAAGGCCACCCCTCCTGTCCCTACTCACTGATTTTTCCGGTTTCTAACACCTTCATTTCCTTCTGTCTTTAAACATGCCCAAATTTTCTCCTATCCTGAAAATGGAGAAAACAAAAAGCAAAAGCACAACCTTTGCCTGCCCTGCAGTTTGTCTCCTTCCTGTAGGTGAACCCGGCAGACCGTCTTGGAGTCTGGCCTCTCATTCTGCAACAGCCATTCCTGCCTCGATGAAGTCTGGACTCCTCTCTGCCACTCAGAGTCAGCCATGGGGGCTGTTGTCAAATCCAGTGGCCTTGTTCTTAATTTTATTGTGCCTGGACCTTTTGGGTTAAATAAAAGCATCTCATGTATTCTCAAGGACCTAGGACGCCATGGCCCTAAGTGAATTATAGCTGTGCTTCACCAGCACCTTCCTGAAAATCTGCTAGCCTCCATAATGTCATGCTCTCACTAATTCTTATATTTTAGAGACCAATATCTTTTTTCTTCCTTCCCTCTCCTAATTACGAGTGTTCCCAGAATTTGGTCTTTGGACTCTCCTTTCTTTTCTCTCATTCCTGGAAATTTCCTCTTTTCTCACAGCCTCAGTTGTCACCAAATGGTGATAGCCCCCAATTCTGTATCTCTATCCCTGAGCTTCAGCTCCCAAAACTCTGCCAATTTAACATTTCCTATGTCCACATATTGAAAATATCTAAGCCTACATTTATCACCTTGCCTCACAACTCCTCAAGCCATTTCCTTGTTTCTTAAGATGGCCTTGATTTAATAAGTGACAATTATCCACAGTAAAACCTGGGACGTCCCTAATTTTCCCCTGCTCTGCAGACTTATTAAATTAGACCTCAGCTCTCATTAACCCCTTTGTCCATTATCTTGATCATATATGATTGGTTGGTTCTACCCTGTTTATCACCCTCATTCTAGCATTTATGCTTTAAGCCCAAGTTATTGCATTAGCCCTTATACAGCCCCTTCTGTCTCCAATCTCTCTCTTCTCCACCCTAACCCCCCCACCACCAAACTAATTCTCCTAAAGCAGTGCCTTCACAATGATACTGCAATCAAAACCTTATGCTCACAAGATGAAGTCTGAAACTCTGTGCCTTATATTTGAGGTCCCCCATCATCTGGCACAACCATCCCTCAACATAATCTCTCTAGCTCCCTCCCAGAGCCTCTGAAGCACACCAGGAGTAGGCCCACTTAGTGCCTTTGTCCATACTGCAGCCATGACATATTCTTCCTGCTGGGGCAAATACCAACAATTGGCTGGCCCAGGACTTAGAATCAGAAACAGTGGGGCAGGGATGTCGACACAGTTTCATTTGGGTGGATTTGAAAGTGTGAGCTACATCTTGAGTAAAAATTTGTCTTACCAAGCATCACACCAGCAAGGTGTGAGACTCCAGAAGGGATATAAAGATCTGTACAGCCTGTGACCTTCAGGAATATAATCAGACTGGTTGTACAAGATATGTGTAAATAAATAAGTCGATTCGAAATGTTACAGGACTTTTTGTTGTTTAATGGGTATAGAGCTTCAGTTTTGCAAAAAAGTTCTGGGGATTAATTACACTTAACACTACTGTACACTTAAAAATGGCTAAGATGGTAAATTTTATACTATGTATATTTTATCACAATTGAAAATAAAAATTAAGAATATTATAGGGTTTCAAAGGAGGCCAGTTGTCCCAGACAATCAGAGGAGGTGTTTTCCGAGTTAAGCCCAGAAGTATGCGTGGGACTGTGACAGCAGCGGCTAACGCTCTGTCCTGAGCTTTCCATGTACAATTACTTGGTTAATCCTCTCTAAACCCTACTGGGTAGATACTATTATTTTCTCCAGTCTGACACTAGAATCCAGAAGAAAGGCAAAATTATTTGGTTTATTTTACTCTTTTAAAATATTAGATACCAAAAATATTCCCACAAGAATGTCCAAATCAAGAGAAGAGAAAGAATTAAATATAGGTTTCTGTAATCACTTTTATTCATGTGGAAAGATGTTGTTTACAGCTTTAAATAGTGTCTGGAAAACTTCAACAAAGTGATGGACATCTCACAAATGTTCGTAAGTATGTAATTATGATACTCATCTTTCGAATTTATAGAAATCAAAAATGTCCCCCAGAAAGTTTTGCTATGTTGCCATAGAATTAAAAATGTAACAGCTACAGCTACCTACCATCTACTGCACATTGGGTTTCATTTGACCCCCAAAAAAAAAAAAGTATTCTTAAATTGTTTTTAAATAAAAGGGCTTCTGAATGGTAACCTCTGCATGTCTAAGCCTGGCAACACCTCACAGGTGTCCCTCCTTCCTCGTCTCAACACGAGCTGGCCTTGGCTATGTGATTACCGCCACAGTCCCATCAGCTGCAAAATAAAGAGGAAGAGGTTGATGATGTCCAAGTAGATGTTCAGGGCAGCAAAAACATACTCTTCAGGGTCCAGGGAGTAACGATGGCGCCCTCCCATCATGAGCTGCACATCCATCACCAGGTACTTGAAGAAAAGGAAGAAAAATTAGCTACTTAAATTGTACATTTCCATCAAATAAGTGTCCTAAATGATCTGTAAAAAATTATTTTAGCATCAAGAAAAATATTGCAGAAAGTCAGTTAGTGGCTGACCGTGTTCTCCTTCCAGCCTCAAGTATTCACCGTGTCCCCAAGTATATACCTATAAAGCAAGTGCCTCATCCTCCTGAAGCCTGTTTGAACAAATCAGGAAGACTTCTTTTGCTTTCCAAATCCAAAAACCTTTGTACCTTTAGCCAATAATGTGGATCGGGTGGACAAAGCTATAAAATGCCCTATGTTTGTGATTTTTTCCCCCATGTTCTTGCTGAACAAAGAATGAAAATAAAGACGGTTCACACAGAGTAATAATTCTGAATTCTCGGAGCTTTGGGTGATAGCAAACCTTGCCATTTGAGGATGGCTTTGTGATGATGTCAGTCTACCCAAAATAGGATGAGGAGGAGAGAGGATATGTTTACGGGTAACCCCCAAAATAAATGTTTTAGCTCAGCTGCAATAGGTAAAATTATGAGCTCCTCGACAGATAAAAAAGTCAGAGAGCCCTCTCTCAAGCTGGTGCTTGTTGCAAAGCGACAGACCCGGACAGCATGAGGCATTCGAGGAAGGAAAAGCAATCAACAAGCTCAGTCCCTTATGTCCAGATTCGAGACGGAGAGTCCAGTGCTATGAGGCCGAGGCTGCCAGACAGATCAACACCACATTAGAGAGACATGCTTTAAAATAATCCATTGTAGAACAATGTCTGCTTCGGTGAAACCTACCAAGGAATTCAGACATTCGCTCTCCCTTGCTCCTGGTTCCTGCTTGGGCTCGTATGAATGAAGAGGAAGGGAAGGAAGGAGCAGGACAAGATTTATGGGGGACATCCTGGGCCGCCTGCACCGGATTCATTGCATGTTATCTCACATAATGCGGAAACAACCCGGTTGAGGTAGGCAAGGTTTAACTGAGCCTTGAGTGGCAAAGAAAGGAACCAGACTTGAGCCTGGGGATGCCAGAGTGGGTGCCTCACCTCAACCGCTGAGGCCCTTCAACCCCCTTCTCCCTCTATCTCCCTCTGTCTCTGTCTCTTTTTTTTTGCAGTCAGAGTGTCACTCTATTGCCCCTGCTAGAGTGCCGTGGCTTCAGCCTAGCTCACAGCAACCTCAAACTCCTGGGCTCAAGCGATCCTCCTGCCTCAGCCTCCCAAGTTGCTGGTACTACAGGTGCAAACCACCATGCCCGGCTAATTTTTTCTGTTTTTAGCAGAGGCAGAGTCTCGCCTTTGCTCAGACTGGTCTCGAACTCCTGAGCTCACGCTGTCGTCCCGCCTCGGCCTCCCGGAGGGCTGGGATTACAGGCGTAAGCCACCGCGCCCGGCCTCTTCTCCCTATATCTCATTCCAGCACCTCTAGAAGAAAAAAAACGTAGCGTGACCAACCATTCCGATTTGCCCAGGACTTAACAGGTGTCCCAAGAAACCCCTTAGTCCCATGGAAACGGGGACAGTTGGTCACCCTAAAAAAAGGGCCCCCAGTGGCTGAGCATCCAGCTTTCTTAGCCTCCATCTGTCACCTTGGAGTCCTAATGCCTGTGGAGAAGTGCTTTTCCCTTTTCCTCCGCTCCAAAAATCTCTGACTTTACCTTACTTCTTCCTATAAGAGGGGACAGTGACTCTCAGTCATTTCGCAGACACGAACGGGCTGGTTAGGAGTGTAGCTTCTTAGGAGAGGTGATGTGTTTGAGGGCGGACTGGAAAGTGGGAGGGAGAAGAGCTGGGACCCAGAAGGAGCCAGGCTCAGATACCACCCAAGACACAACCAGCTCACAGGGAAGCCCCAGCTGGGACTCGGCCCCTGGGAGCATTTGGGAGGGTGGCACGTGCCTCACACTCCCACAGCTCTGCTGGTTAGGCGTCCACGCACACACAGATCCAGTTTCCTCCTCAGCTGTTTGTGTTAGGCAGACCTGCCTGAGGCTACAAGAGCTTTTGCTCTGCCCGCAAACGCGGAGCAGAAACACCAACATATCTTGTATGGAAACACACTACGCCTGAAACCTGCCACAAGAGGTACAGCAGCGAGCTCAGGACACAAAGTCTGAGAGCACAGGAATAAAGGTGAATCATCACAAATCAGTTCCTTTTATAACAGAAGGAGAAATGAGAAAAACTGAAATGTGCATACTTAGCTTTAACCTCCTGGTGTGAATTTTCCTAACATTTAAAAAATAGGGCACAATTCCAACAACAATAAAAAGGAAGCAAAATGTGGATAGTTTTTTAGCTTGGTGATAATATATGGGGTTCCTTATACCACTCTCTATACTTCTGGATATGTTTGGAAATTTTCAAAATAAATAGTTAAAAAAAATAAAACCCTGGAAGATGTGACATGATAAAATCATAAAATGGGATTCCGTGCAGCCCTCTAAAAGAATTAGTTAGACCCAGGTCTGCTAATATGTGGAGGTCGTTATTTTCAAGTGAAAAAGCAAAAGTAGAACATTATATGTCATATAACTACATTTGTGTAAGAAGCAATGGTGCCTATGTGTAAAGAAATTCTGAAAAGATTCCAAGAAACTGTTAACAGTCATTACTTCTGGGGCAGGGGATAAGGAGATTTTTATTTTCACTTTATAATCTATGTTGTTTGAACTTTACTTTTTTTGTGGGGGGGAGAACTTTACTTTTAAATAAAACATGCCTTAAAATAATTTTAAAGATATGACAGCAAGAGATGGGACTTAATGTAAGGAAAGAGATTTCTAGATGCATTAGCAGTGGCCACCACCAGTGGCCTGTGAGAAGTTCCTGTTGTGAAAGAACAGAAGCGGGTCTGTGGCGGGGGGCAGGGGATGAAACTACAGCCCTGCTGCAGTAAGTTTCAAAGCTCGTAAACAATTCTTCATTCTCTTCTTAAATATTGGCCCTTTCAAGAAAAGTGATGTTTTTGTGGATCGGGAAAACCATCCAGCTCTCCTGGAGGGTGATGGTTTTAAATATGATCCTTTAAGAGGATTGTACTTAAATGTTGCTGGAGTGTCTCCACTGCACTACTGACCCCCTGTAACTCCAGGCCTATCACAAGGGCTTGTCGATGCACATACCACATTCTTTATCAAAGAGAGGGAGAAATACACTTACAAGTGAGAAGATCACAGTCCCGAGTCCAGCATACAATAGATGCAGCCACTGCAAAGAGAAGAAGCACAATCGTATATTAAGAAGGAGATTTGGAGTAATGAAAAGGCTCACTTAGGTCACTGCTAGCAGATAAGGACCAATATTAAGAAAGCCAGATCTTTTAGAGAATTAATCTTTTCTTGAACACAGTCAAGAGCATCCACTCAATTCCAATAAACAAGCAAATGAAAACTAACCTTGCCAATGTCAAATAATATTCATCAAGTGCTAGACGTCTCATATGTGGTCAGGCAAGTAAAATGTATTACACATATTTCAATTTTTCCCTATCAACATGGCCATTCCAGAGAATCTTCCCTCTTCTGAGCTCTTGGAACAGGTAGCCTTGAGGACGTAGTGACCTTCACACACCCAAGCTGGAGCTGATTGGCGAGAGGTGGAAGAAAGCCACTCCCAAAACAGTGAGTCTGCTGACTGATCACGAACTTCTGGTATGTGACTAGGCTTAAATAGATGCACCAGGCCAGTCAGAAATCGATTCTCAGGATAGAGGGATCCAAGCAGCAGAGGCTGTTGTCTCATTAGCCGGTGTTGGAGCTGTTGTTGCTGTAAGAAGAGGTGGCCAGTCAGCTCAGCCCCAGAGAGGAAGGTAGGGTTTCCATTCCTGGGAATTCCAGCTCTTCCTCCCAACTGGGAGTTCCATGAGTTTCTCTGGGTCTTTGCCTCAACCTAGTCTGAATGGTGTCTGTTCCTGGCAACCCAAACGGCCCTGATAAGAATATGGGACTAGTCTAAATTCCAAAAGGTCTGGCTCTGCCTGGGAAGAGGATAAGGAAGTGGTTTGCAACACCTGAGAAAAAAAACAGCATTGACTCTTCAGGATGAGAGAGCTGGTTCTGAGAGGGAGGGCAGAGCACTCCCAGCTCTCACCAAGGAGAGGCTCTTGGTGAAGAAGGGAGACCAGAAACCAGTGACACACCTGGGAGACGCAGTATTTCCAGACTGAGCTAATAGTAAGGAAACATCTGATAACTGGAGTCCGCAGGATTCAAAATTGCTGAAGTCAAACGAGCATGCAGACTTAGGACATGACTCTGCCAAAGTCTTCCATGCAAACATATGTGTAAGGTTATAGATATTTGTGAAAGAATACTTAGAGTGGGAACACAGTTCCATTTATCTAATAGGAATCAGTTTCCTTTTTTTTTAGTATAATTTCCATTTTATTTTTTTTCTAAAGGATAGTTTTTCTTCGGTCCTCAAGGACTCAACTCCTTACGTGGGCTTTGGTGGAGGTCTTGGGGCAGCACCCGCAGGTCTAAATCAGGGTGGGGGTGTTCAGTCCTTGCGGGATTCCCAAGAACAATTCCTGACGACTTCGCTGTGAACGGCACAACTCACACAGTAATGTAGCTTCACATACAGCTTGGGAAGCACATAGGCGTCGAAGACACTCGCTTCAGAAAAGTCCCTGACAGCTACGGCCTCCACTAAGTTCCGAATGACGAACTTGTTTACAGCTTTGTCCGTAGGCACGCATCGGCGCAGTTCGTGCAGCGAATAGGCTACATGTGGCCACGGCCCTTTTTGGCACGACCGTTGTCCCTTCTTTTCTTCGCCCTCTTGGAAGCAAGGATGCAAAAGAGGGGAAACACAGTTTCTTAACTGCCCCTAAACGATACGATAAAGACCTCCAGAACCCACATAATATTTGTATTATCATTACTGATATCTCTGCTACCGTTAATAATAATAAATGGAGAGCTGTGGTCTTTTAAGGTACATCTTTGAGATGCCTGTGAGTCTATCTCCAAAATACAGATACAGCCTCCCTGGCTATAAGCCTATCTGGCCCTTCATAAAGCTGAACCAATGCAGTCGGAACTGTTGGTTGCATAATGTCTGCAGATCATGTAGCAAGTCCACTTGTTGCCAAAGAAACCCGATGGTTCGGCATTTGGACCAAGTTGGCCTTGGGGTTTTAGCCAAAGGGTCACAGGCCCCAGGCCAGCCCTCAGTGGGCCGAGCCCCCAACAGGACCTCCACCCCAGGGCCAGATCGTGCCTGTCACTCTCCACAGCCCTCCAGAATCAGTCCACGCACAGCGCAATGTGGCGGGAAGAGTGTCGTCACTGGAGTCAGATAGACCTAGCCTTGATGCCGCCCGGGCCACTCACTCCCTATGGGACTCAGATGAATTATTTAATTTCCCCTAGCCTCTCTGCTTATCTATAAAATGGATGAGATACATACTCTTCAGGAATGTTCTGACAATTAAACGTGATGCCTTGTGAAAAACGCATAGGCCTATATCGGATATCTAGAGTCAGTGAGTATATCAAAGTGAAAAATAAAAAGCTGCAATTAGAAATTAACGAGCCTTCTCTAGGCTGCTGTCCGAAAAGGCCAAACAAGCCTATGTCTCCCACTCCTGCTTTATATAATAATACTTCAAACACGCAGCACCGCATACAGCAGACGGAGTCTGGCTTGCCTCATGGGTGAGTCCCCCCAACACCCTCTTGGGGAAGGACAGCTGCCTGGGGGAGGAGCTCAGGATTCACGCCCCAGCTCCTCTGTCCATGGGGTGGCCACTGGGACGGGCCTCACAGACCCTCGGCTACAGTGGGGGAGTGCCGCTGACCACGGCCCCAGCTGCTGGGCTGCGCAGCCCACTGCAGTTTGCTCCTAGGCCATGTTTCCTACTTCTCAGGGGTCGGCTGTGAGCAGCAGGGCCCTTCCTGGGAGACATGGCACCACCCTAATGGAGGACTATGTTGGCTCAGGGGCTTCCCAGCGGCCTTGCTGGGCCTCCCTCGGACCACGCCACACCTACAGCGCCCCCACCCAACCTTCCTCCTCCTCCTTCCCTGGGGCCAAGCTGTGCAGTCCTGGTCTGACCCCTCCTCCAGCCTCCCTGGGCTCTCCCGCTTTGTCTCTCACAGACATTTCTCCTGGTAAAATCCTTACTTGCTTAACCCCAACTCCACGTCTGCTTCTCAGAGGACCCAGACTAATCCAACCGGCCCTTCACCTGTATTTTTAACAATTCTCTGAGGTTTCCAAATGAGATCCCACTTACATATGCTCGTATGAAGATTAAGATAATTCCATAGACTAAAAGCACGAAGGCCAAAACGAACAGCATTCCATTTAGCAAGGTAAAATCCCACTGAGGAAACATAAACAGTGTACAAACAACTCAATTATCATCTATGAGGAGTTTCAGGATGTTTAGAGATGCATCTTATACCCCGCAGACACTGGCCCATTGCTAATAATTTACCCTGGCCCATTCCGAGAACTGCGGAAATCCTTTAGCCCCAACCACTAAAAAATGCTCTGTAAAAAACATTACATTGACTGGGATTTGCTTCAGGAGGGAGAAAAGGGTAGCAGTATGGATGAAAGACAGTAGCCGCTAGTTGATGATTTTTGAAACTGGGTAATGGGTACATGGGGGTTCTTTACACTATTTTTGTATTTATATGAAATTTTCCCTAATAAAAAGGTACATTGAATAAGTAGTATGTAAATTTGTATGCATAGTATGATCATAATGACTCATATTTTTTAAAAGCATGTGTGCAGAAAACATTAATAGAATGAAATATACCAAGATGTTAACTGGATATCTTTTTTACATTTATATGCATATATCATAATAAAAAATATATACTAAGCTTTCAAAAATAACTATTAATGATTCTTCTGTAATTTTGAAATTTATTAATGTGACTTTTGTGTTTGCTTTTATAAATTAGTGACCCAAATCAGCCTGAGGCGAGTAGGGTTTTTTTGTTTGTTTGTTTGTTTTTTTAAGAAAGAAGATATTCATCTTCTGGCCTAAAAAAAAAAAAAAATTGGATTATGCAGCAAAAGATATTTTCTTGCAAGAGCGTTTTCCTAATTCTGTTATTTCCTCTTCTTGTTCCCTGCCCTTAACCCACCAAGGGAATATTCTAAAGTACTAATTGTCTAAGTGTGGTTCTCCAACCAGTGGCATCAGCACCACTTGAGAAATTCAAATTACCTGACCCTTCCCCAGACCTACTGATGCAACAAGGGTAGGGCTCAGAATCTGTGTTTTAACAGCCCTCCAGGTAATTCCGTGCGCGGTAAGCTTTGTCTAGGGCTACGCTTTCAATACAGTAGCCACTGGCCACATGTGGATACTGAGCCCTTGAAATGTGGCTCGTCCAAACTGAGATGTGCAGTAAGTATAAAACACACCACTGGATTTCGAATTTTAGTTTACAGAAATGTAAAATATCTCATTACGATTTCGGTTATATGAATTACATGTTGGAATGGTAACACTTCATATGTATTGGGTCAAATAAAATATATTATTAAAATTAATTTCGCCTCCTTCTTTTTACTTTTCTAATGTAGTTACTAGGAAATTTAAAATCATATCCATGACTTGCATTTGTGGCTCACATAAGATTTCTCTTGGACAATGGAGGTCCAGAAAGCAGTAAATCTGGCTTGTGACAGCGAAACCCTACGGCTTGCTCCTTGCTGGCAGAAAGGAGACATGACATTAAGGAGGAACGACTGGGGTGAGGTTGATCTACGGGGGAAGCCTCGTCAGCTCTGCCCGGGCCCGAGAGAGGACAGGCTCTGCGTCATGCCAGCGGTGGACTTTCGGCTTCAGAGGCCCACAGAGCACACAGGGACTCAGGGGCTCCAGGTGATAGTCATTTGGGAACAAGAATGAGCCGCAGCATCTCCCCCGCATCCCTTCTTGGCCAGGACCAAGCGCTCATACAAGCCACACCCTCGTCCCAAATTCCCAGTGCCCACTTTAGAGAGAAAAGCAGGGAAAGAGGGAGGCTGAGAGGCCGAGCATTTTATAGCCACGTGAGACTATCATCCAACCCAAAGGAACTCTTTCAACCAAGGGATCAGATTAAATTTAAACCAAATGGACATTTAGTTAATTTTCCCCTGCTAAGGGGACAGTTGTGGGTCATGAGAAAACTCAAATGCATAGTATGCCTACATTTCCTCTGCAGCCCTTGAGCTGTGGTGGGACTGAATTTTGCAACCCCTGCCTCATAACGTAGGGAAAAAAATGTTAGCTAACTGAACATGAGTTCAGCTGCCTCTCAAAGTCATCAGTGCAAATACCAGAACCTTCTTTAAAATACCTTCCAATGTAATATTCACTCCCCTAAACCTGGGTTATAGGTCATCTGTGATTTAAAATACTAATGGGCTTTTTAAATAGTATTCTGGCATTTTAGAAGATTTAAAGCGGCTTAATGAATCTCTGCATTTAGCAGCAGCCCACCTCACTCATTGCAGGAAGGGCTATCTGGTTACAAATAGGCTGGTTTCCACAAATGACGAGCTTTGAGATAGCAAATACTGATCTGATAATGAGTTAAAGCTGAATCTCTAACTTTTGATACAATTTGGCTAAATATCTAGCAGACCCTTCCATCTTTCTAATGCATCTTCCTTTTTCCATCAGGAAAAGGCTAAAATGTGTATAAAAGGCATGTATATAAGAACTTCCTTATGATGTGTGCCAACAAACTTGGAAAATACACTCCCTTCTGTGTAAGTTATTAAATCGACTAAGGTGACCCTATGACTTACTAAAGGAAAGTGACCAGCACTAAAAGGAATGGCCACAGAAAATACACCTTGATATCAAGTCTCAAGGAGATTTGGTTGGAGAGACTGGCTCGTGTCCCAGTTAAACAGGAACAATCCTGAATGATGTGGTTTTCTCTGGGAAATCGTGACACTTTTGAGCCCTGGTGAACTGTACAACCTTTTAATTTTTCAAGTCCCTGTGTGAGTCAGGGTCCCAGTAGGGAAAAGATGGCACGATCAAACAGGACAATTTGAAGTGCGGTGGTTTGTAAAGGAACGGCCCAGAAGGCTGTGTTGAGTTGGCCCCCTTGAGACACAGTGAATTTGGGTAAGGGACACACTTAGCCCAAGAGGAACTTCTTGGGGAGAAGCCATTGGAATAAACACTTCTGCCCCCCAGGCTGCAGCTGGGATTTCCCACTGGCCAAAGCCCATTCAAAGCCTAAGGCAAGAGGGCCGGGGGTGAGGCCCACAGGGCAGAGAGAACCTGGGAAGAGCATGGAAAGTGGGTCAGAAGGGACAAAGCGACACATCTAGCATGCTCCCTCATGGCAGAAATCTGTTTCACTAATACGTACTTTTGTTTGTAGAGCAAATATAGTGAGAGCCAATGTCACCAGAGTGGTTGCTGCTGTTGCCCACAATACTTCATGGACTTTATAGAAACTAAAACCAGAGATTGTGATTACTGTTCACATATACTCAAAGAAAAGCACACACAAATAAAAGGAAATGTGTATCGAAGACTTACCTTGCTACAGCTCCTAGCATCAGGCCTTGAAGAATCGTCTAAAAACAAAATTCACAATAAATCAGAGCCTGCCTCCTGAGGCGTGAGGCTGAGGCCCACAATGCAGAGGAGGAGGAGGTCTGGGGAAGGCGCGTGTGAGCAGGTGTAGCGGGCAGGTGGGGATATGTACAAGCCTGGTGCTCACAGCTACAGGGCGACTGTGGGACATGAACAGTAGAACGCACATACCACACACACCACACAAACCACACACACACAACACAGTCACACATACCACAGAGACACACACACACACACACACCACACAAACTACACACACACTCCTTTCATGTGCTGCTGAAGCTGGAGAAACGTGAAGCAATGAGCTAGCAGAAGAGGAAGAAAGTTAACCTTGAGAGGAAGGGTTGGATGCAAGCGCATCATTAAAATGTCATTTGCACATGGAATAAACACACTTTTTCCCTGTAATGGGGACAAAGACAGGCTATTTAGGTGAATTTAACAAAGTAGAGAATCTGGCAATTCTCCCACTGGGCTTGGACAATCCACAGGGGCCATCCCAGATTCTCTCGGACTCCAGTCCCTTCCCAGCCTCTGCCGTGGGCCATCCTTGGGCTACGGGTGCTCAAAGCCCCGCAACTGTCCTGGCACTCCCTAACGGAAGTGCGGGCGTTTCTGCCTCCTGAGACTGGAGGATTCTTTCTTGGCTCTTCCTGTGGACCAGCGGGTCTGCCAGGCATCTGGATTCCCCAGACAGAGCAGCCTGAGGGCTGGGGGGATGTCCCAGGGTGCTGGCAGGGGCCTGACTGTGGGCCAGGGCACAACCTCAGTGCCTGTCTGGGGCCTGTCCCCTGGCCTGGCTGGCCGCTGGCTCTCGAGGTCCCTGTCTCTCTCCGACATCGTCCCCCCATCCCGGTCTCTAGGGATGAGGAGAGTGCTCTAGCCCTGGTACATCCCTGCTCCCTCCTCCTAAGCCCTGGGATGGTAAGAGCCCTCCAGCCCCATCTCCTGGCACTTTGGGGCTGAAGGTTGTCACCCAGGCACTGCAGGAAGTGTCAGCACCAAACTGTGGGTGAAGCCTCAGTAGAGACAGCATATCCTGATAAAATGTTATGCGTGGTGGGCCCGGGTGATGAATGACAATATCATCCACAAACGAACTTTTTACCTTGGTGTGTATGTGTGGTGTGTGTGTGTGTGTGTGTGTGTGTGTGTGTGTGTGTGTGTGTGAGAGAGAGAGAGTGTGCGTGTGCATGTGTAATTGAGAGACTGGGAGAGAGAGGGGAAGGAGAGGGGAGGGAGAGGGGGAAGGAGTGACTTCAAGCTGGAAACCAGCTTCGGTTTTCAGGAGAGTTGGAGAGTGAGTAGGAAGAGGCATAGAAGTCAAACCTGTCTGATGACTTTAAGAGCTCAGAAGATGGGCGCAAGGGGCCAAAATTCTATGGGACAAAACCTGTCTTTAGCGAATCTGAGTGTTTTCCTTCTGCCCCTGAACTCCTTTTCTGAAATGGTTTTTTTTTTCCATTAATTTCCAAACCCTTGGGCATAACATTAAGTCTAGAAAATACAACTAATTCTATGCCCCTCTATAATTTATCTTCTCTTAAGCTTTTACTTGTTTTGAGATAAACAACAAAACCTCAGAGATGGGAGCTCCCTTGGAGACTCATAACTTTTATCTCTTCTTGCAATAAACATTAAAGCCATTTAAAATTTTGGTATAAGAAATTCAAACACTTCTGGGAACGCGGCACCCCCTCTCCTGCCCCTACCACGGCCTCTGCTTCGGGACTCCTGGTGTCGCTCTGTCTGGCTGAAGCCCCTGCCCCTCCTGAGTGGGGTCCGCGCTCCGTCAGTGCAGGATCTGGGACAGTGCACATGCTGGCCCCGGCAATAAGCAGGGTTTCCACCGCAGCTGAGAAAGGCTCCTCGATGTCCTGGCAGTTGAGGAAATGCTCCACCGTGGGCAGCAGACAGCCAGTCTTCTCCAGCCTCGGGAGGAAGGCATTCCTCCCAACAGGGAAGTCACCACGGACCTGCCTGGTGTGGATGCAGGGAATCACACCACTCGGCGTGTGTGCTTGCTGTGGCCACCAGGATCTCAATCTAGGATCCTCAGGTGTACAGGACTCAGGTGTATCGGACTTCATGCATTTTGTGCACTAATCTAACTACTATCTTTATTCACCTACCCTACTTTTCCTTCCACCAGATTTCCCCATTAATTTATCTTATCTTCTCATATTGTGGACATTTTTGTAAGCCACCTCAAATCTGATCTGGAACCCGAGGAGGAAAACTTGAGTTGGCAAGTAAATCTTCACATGGAAAGATGCTCGACACTGCTTGGGAAGAAACATAAACCCTTCCCAAAAGAATCATTAGCTGACACCATCCCAAATCCTACCAGGACGGTTCTGGGTTTTCCCAGGAGGAGCAAAACACCCTGGGGGTTACTACCAGTGAGTTTCAGAGAGACTGTGGCCTCTGGAGGTGAGAGGTGTGACCTGACTCTAAGTGACAGAAAGAGAACCAGGGATGGGGGAATGACTTAGCTGCCACTGAGTGCCTGAGGAGGAGCCCCGAGACCTCCGTCTGGGGGCTGAGCCCTGGGGAATGGGGGTAAAATGATAGAAATTCAGATTCTATGCAGGTTTAGAAAATCTGGGAGCTTCTGCTGAGAGCTGGCAAGATCTGGAGTCCCCATGGGCAGCACAGAAAGGAATCGGCTACAAGAAAGGGTGCCACACGGTCTTCTGTGGGCAGAAGTGGCGAGGCCGCGGGGGTGGAAGCCACCACAACGAGGCACTGGGGAACCAGGAACCCAGAACCAGGACCAGACCATGGATACATGAGGAGCGCCAAGGATCAGAGGCCCCCCAGGCCCCAACTCTCTGGCACAGGGAACCACCCTCCTGAACTGAGATGCAAGTTATGACAATAAGGGAAACCTGAACTCAAGATGGTTTCTGCTCCCAGTGGGACTTGAAATAGAAATAAAATGCACTTTGCAAAAATGAAGAAATTTGCATTTCTTACATACTAGTTTGTGAACTAGATATGGAACGCACTCTCATGTGTTTGTTGTGCCTGACAGAAATCCAGCAACTGTCAGATTAACCGGTCCCGAAAAGCAACCCAAGCCGGAACCCAGGTTCCTCCATGTGGCCTTCCAGGAGACATTTGCTACCACAAAGATCCCCAAATTCTCTAACCTACTAAAAGGGTGTGATACTATCTTATAAGTTTTCTGCTTCATTACAACCAGAATTCCACTAAGAAAGTGTTTCACAAATAATCTCTACTTGTATTATCCCACAGGAAGAGTTTCCACAATTAAAGGAATGAACTTAATAATGTGACAAAAATGTATTTCAGAGGTGAACTAGAACAGGTGCTAACATTGTGGTTTACTTACAAACAATCCCAGGAGAATGTAATTCGCAGGCACCTGGCGGCGGAGTTTCCCACAGCAAGCAAGTACAACCAATACAACAAAAAACGCTGGGCTGTAGAATAATTTAAAGCCGTGTGTTATTTGCTTCCATTGATTATATCATATGATATATTATACTGAGATAAAGAGATATAGATACAGATACGTATCATTATATGATATCATCTCATAATAAGTATTATAAAGTAAACAAACATTTTCATTATTAGCTTTATCTTTATTTTTTTAGCTTTTAAAATTAAAATAGCTTTTCTCATTGCCGTCCACAGTTTATGGGGCATTTAAAATTTTTTATTTTGAAATAATTATAGATTTACAGGAAGTTGCAAAGGGATAGAGAGGTCCTGTGAAACCTTCACTTAGTTTCCCCCAATGGTTACATCTCATACATTTATAGTACGATACCAAAACCAGTAATTTGACATTGGTATGGTGTGTATGTATTGTTCTATGTCATAGAACTGAGACACAAATATTTGTGTAGATATATGTAACCACTACCACAATCAAGATTCAGAACTATCCTATCCAGAAAACATCAAAAAAGACCTCCCTCGTGCTATCCTACCCCTTTATAGTGTGGAAGTTGCCAATGCCAAGATGGAGTCACTTATGTCAGACCCAACGTGGAGCTAGGAGGTCATGAAGGAGGGGATCTCACACTCGTATGTCTAAGATAAGAACTCCCACAAGGACCTTTCAAAAACTCACAAGAAATTCCTACATGGCCTGAACATCCTGCACACATGTCTGTAACAGGACTTAACACAAGAAATTCCTCACAAATGTAGCCTTCCTGTTAAGTTGCTCTCACAAGAACACTTGCTTCATGAGAGCTGTCTCCACCGATGAGTTATCACCAGCCCCTGCGACCTGCGATTTTTGTTTCAAAATAGCTTACATGAACCTCTCCTCCTTGTCTTTAAAAGGTTTCCCCTTACCCCAACCTCTCCAGATACACCTGTGCTCCTTCATGGCTTTTGTATCCCAGATTGCAATCCCCTTGCCACTCCCAAATGCACTGTTTTCTGGGGGGAGCCTCTCTTTCTGTCATTAGGTTGACAATAGTAACACCCTCACCCACACACTCAACCCTGACTCCTGGCAACCACTAATTTGTTTGTTTTCCATTCCTATAATTTTATCATTTCAGGAATTTTATACCTTTACCTCATTTTTTTCTAGTAAAAGAATCTCAAGCAATAAATAACCAGTAGAAAAAACACATTTTATTAAATCCAATGATACTTACAAGGTTATATAGGTGAACCAGGGGTTTGCATTCACCCACACTCTTAAAGCCTTCCTGGTTAAAAAAATTAACGTAAGTTTACATAGTAAATAGTATATTTTGCTAACTAATGTGATATTTAAGTAGAAGTAAAGCAATATCATGGGAGGAAAGGGGGAAACCCTAACTGATTAATGACAGATGGGGAATGAAACAGTGAAACATTCTTTTTCTTAAAATAGATATATTCATAATAAATATTAAATAATAAATGAGGCAGGGCAAGGTGGCTCACGCCTGAAATCCTAGCACTCTGGGAGGCTAAGGCAGAAGGATCATTTGAGGTCAGGACTTTGAGACCAGCCGGAGCAAGAACAAGACCCCTATCTCTACTAAAAATAGAAGAAATTAGCCAGTCAACTAAAAATAGAAACAAAAAATCAGCCGGGTGTGGTGGTGAGAACCTGTAGTCCCAGCTACTCGGGAGGCTGAGGCAGGAGGATTGCTTGAGCCCAGGAGTTTGAGGTTGCTGTGAGCTAGGCTGACGCCACGGCACTCTAGCTGGGCAACAGAGCAAGACTTGGTCTCAAAAAAAAATAAAAAATAAATAAATAATAAGTCAAATTTGGATCCATGTAAATGTCCTGGTAAAGGTTCTTATTTTTAAAAATACTGAGATTTATATGTGCTCAAAGCCAAAGAAATCAACTTCTCATATATGTGTTTCATAGATACAGATTTTCATCAGATGCATATAAGCAGTGGATCATAGTCCCTCCAATAATTCCTGAATTTAACAGTGTTCCAGCCTCCAGGGTCTCTATAACCTCACCTTTTTTCCTTTATACAGTTATATCTGTGGAAATAGCTCAGAGAAAAATTTTTTTTAAATAGTGGGGTAAGCACTCTGTGATTCTCCCCTTATATACACATTAAATAAATTTATGTGCCTTTTCTCCAATAAAAAAGAAAAGAAAAGAAAATAGTGCCAGCTGGGTGCAGTGGCGCATTCCTGTAATCCTGGCACTCTGGGAGGCTGGGGCAGATGGGTTGCTTGAGCTCAGGAGTTCGAGACCAGCCTAAGCAAGAGTGACATCCTGTCTCTACTAAAACTAGAAAAATTAGCCAGGCCTTGTAGCCTATGCCTGTAGTCCCAGCCACCCTGGAGGTTGAGGCAGGAGAATTGCTTGAGCCCAGGAGTTCGAGGTTGCAGTGAGCTATGATGATGCCACTGCACTCTAGCTTGGGCAACTCTGTCTCAAAAAAAAATAAATAAAAAAGATAGAAAGAAAATAGTGCCCAAAATAAGAGTAAGAAAAAGTTCTTGGCTTAGGAAGTTAAGGTAAAATCCTAGAAATCTACCATCACCTTGGTCTAGGAAATGCCTCAGAAAAACAAATCTATAGAAGTATTATCTCCTATGAATAAGAAAAAAGAGGTACATTATTTTTAAGTGATCAAAATTAAATCAAGCCAATTCAATAAAAATTAATGTGAACAACTTAACGTTTAATTTGACATCGGTAATAAAGACTTACCAAAAAACAAACATGCTAATTATTGCTGCAGTGACCAACAACTGAACCGACAGGATGAGGAACACTTTTGTAATGAAATCTGAGGAAACACAAACGTTATTTTTATGACACAGTATTCCAAAATATAAATGCAATTACCTATTTTTGATACTTAATGAAAGGAATTTGCCTCTGATTTTTTGAGGATGGGAAAGGCAGTGCTAGTTTATAGTCAGCAAATGGAATAACAACAAAAATACGGCTCTGCAGAGCTTTTAGAGAATACTCAGTCCGGATTGTCAGAGGTGTTTTATTTTATCCACGGAAGCTCCAAAATTTTCAAGACAAGCTGAGGGATTTAATTTCTTATTGTGCACACCCCATTCTCCTTAGGATCAAAAATGACCTGAAAGTCTCAGGATATCACAGGCACAGCACCAGGGCTCCAGCTACACTACACCCTGCACAGAATGCGGACAGCAACGCCTGGAGGACGGCAGGTGGAGAGGATGTTCGCCTCTCTGGAGACGGACTTAGGCTGCAGAGAGTTGACAGAGCTTTTCCGCCACTTTTCTCTCCACCCGACCTGACTTTAGCAACTCTCTTGCCTTCTACTTACTGATGCACAAACCAGACAACCTGGCGAAATAGTAAGACCAAAGAGTTCCGAGTGAAAGACAGGCCGAAGCACAGCTCACGCTATGTCGGCATATCTTTTTGCTTATTTCCTACCGCACAGGTTTTCCCAGGGCCCTCTGAATATGTCACTGGCAATGACAATTTCGGGTTTTTTTCTGTGGCTTTATTCCAATTTAAAAGGGAAAAAATGAAATAATGCCACTTACAGTTAACTTACAGGATCATCGACCCTGTCGTTTAGCTGGGCAGTTTCTGTGCATGGGAAGTATGACAACAAAGGAATGGGACTGAGCTGTCCTAATCAGAGTATCAGAACATATATTCCCAAATATGTGCTGCATACATTAAAATATTCATTTAGCTAACATTAATTTGGCATCTACTATGTATCAGGGCCCATAAGGGAATAAATATTAAATGACACTCGGCCTCATAAGAATAGACATACAGGTCAATGGAATAGAATTGAGTCCAGAAATAAACCCTTATATTTATGACTAATTGATTTTTAAAAAATATGCCAGAATAATTCCATGAGGAAAGAATAGTTTTTTCAACAAATGGTGCTGGGACGACTGGATATACACATACAAAAGGGTGAATCTGGATCCTTTCCTTATGCCGTACGCAAAAATTAATTAGAAATGGATCATAGTCATAAATATACAAGATAAAACTCTCAGAAGAAAGCATAGGTGTAAGTCTTCATGAGCATCAATTAGGCAATGATTTCTTAGATGTGACACTGAAGCACAAGCAATGAAACTAAAAACAGATAAATTGGATTTCATCAAAAGTAAAGGCTTTGTGCTTCAAATGACACCATCAAGAAAGCGAAAGACGGCCGGGCGCGGTGGCTCACGCCTGTAATCCTAGCTCTCTGGGAGGCCGAGGCTGGCGGATTGTTTGAGCTCAGGAGTTCGAAACCAGCCTGAGCAAGAGCGAGACCCCGTCTCTACTAAAAATAGAAAGAAATTAATTGGACAACTAAAAATATATAGAGAAATTAGCCGGGCATGGTGGCGCATGCCTGTAGTCCCAGCTACTCGGGAGGCTGAGGCAGGAGGATCGCTTGAGCCCAGGAGTTTGAGGTTGCTGTGACCTAGGCTCACGCCACAGCACTCACTCTAGCCCGGGCAAAAGAGTGAGACTCTGTCTCAAAAAAAAAAAAAAAAAAAAAAAGCGAAAGAAAACCTACAAAGGGTTTTCAATAAGGGACTTTCCAATAAAGGAGTAGTATCCAGAATACATAAAGAACTCTTACAATTCAAGGACTAGAAGACAAATAACAGAATTAAAAATGAGCAAAATTTGTATAATGCCCTCCCACATTGACCCTGGGCATGGCCACATGACATGTTTTGGCCAGTGGGACATTTTGTGATGCAAGCAGAGGCTTGATAAACAAACTGCTTGTGCACTGGGGCTTATCCAGCTGACACACTTCTCCTGGGGCCCAGCCGCCGTGGAGTGAGAAGCTCAAGCCACAAGAAGAGAACCAACAACCAACAATTGCCAGTCATGTCATGGAGTCATAATGGCTGTAGCAGCCTCAGCCACCATCTCATTATAACTGGTGAGAGCTTTTAATCAAGACCAGCACAAGAATTGCCCACCTAAGCCCAGTCAACCCACAGGATCATGAGGGATAATAAAATGGTTGTTTTTTTTAAAAAAGTAGGCAAAGGTTTTGAACACACATTCCTCCAAAAAAAGACATATAAATGGCCAATAAGCATATGAAAACATGCTCAACATCATTAGTCATAATGGAAATGCAAATCAAAACCACAATGAGATACCACTTCACACACTAGAATGGCTATAATAAAAAAGACAGATAATAATAAGTGTTGACAAGGATGTGGAGAAACAGGAACTCTCATACATTGCTGATTGAAATATAAAATGGTGCAGCTACTTTGGAAAAGTTTGGTAGTTCCTCAAAATGTGAAACAAAGAGTTATCATATGTTTCAGCAATTCCTAGGTGTCAAGAGAAATGAACACATATGTCTACACAAAAACTTGAATATGAATGTTGATCGCAGCATCATTCGTAACCTAGAAGTGGAAAGAATTCAAATGTCTGTCAACCGATGAATGGATAAACAAAATGTGTTATATCCAGGCAATGGCATACCATATGGCCGTAAAAAGGAATGCAGGACTGACATGTGCATGGGTGAACCCTGAAAACATTATGCTAAGTGAAGGAAGGAAATCGCAAAAGACCACATGTTATATGATTCCATTTATAGGAAATGTTCAGAATAAACAGATCCATAGAGACTTCTGAAAGTAGATTCGTAGTTGGCTGGGGGTGAGGGGGAGGGAGGATGGGAGTAACTGCTGATGGGTATGGGTTTCTTTTCGAGGTGATAAAAATGTTCTAAAGTTGATTGTGATAATGGTTGACAACTCTGTAAATATACTAAATACCATTGAATTGTACACTTAAAAGGGATGAGTTTTATGATTTGTAAATTATATCTCCATAAAACTGCTTTAAGAAATTGTAACCCCTGTAACTCTTAATCCATTATCTTGCTGTACTTTTCCTTTTTGCCCATAGCACTTTCATCTTCTTACATACTATATAATTTTTTTAAAGTGGGGAATGGCCCAGCCTCTGCCCTCTAGGAGAGGCAGATACGAATAACTAACTGTAGGCTGAGCACAGTGGTTCACGCCTGTAATCCTAGCACTCTGGGAGGCCAACGCGGGAGGATCACTTGAGGTCAGGAGTTCGAGACTAGCCTGAGCAAGAGCGAGACCCCCATCTCTACTAAAAATAGAAATAGTTGGCTGGGCAACTAAAAATAGAAACTAACAAACAAACAAACAAAATTAGCCGGGCGTGGTGGCGAGCACCTACTCAGGAGGCTGAGGCAGGAGGATCGCTTAAGCCCAGGAGTTTGAGGTTGCTGTGAGCTAGGCTGATGCCACAGTCCTCTAGCCAGGGCAAAAGAGCAAGACTCTGTCTCAAAAACAAACAAACAACTAACTCTAACATTGGTGAAGAGGCTTTACATATTTTTCAGTTATACCTCCCTAAGCTTCATTTCCTCATCTGTAAAATGGCAATATGACAATTTCATTTACAGAGTTGTCATAAGGACTAAATGCAATAACATTCCTCTTGCACAACACCCCATGGAGGCCTGGTATCTGTGGCAGAGGTGGCTAAATGCTAAGTGACATCCATTCTCCCTGACTTTCTCACGATCTAACCTAGATTTTGCAAGGGTGGCAATGAGCCCAACTGAAAAACTATAGGTAGAGGTGGCCATGTGATAGAGACAGGGTCAGTGACATGTCATTGAAAACTCTTGGGTGTGGTTTCTGGGAATGCCTCTGAAAAGAAGTCTGATCTGGCTGGCTCTCAGGGTGCCTGTCCATGAATGGCACCCCCTTGGCATTATCAGTGCTGCAGCCCTCCCTTGGCACTTCTTTGCCTTTGGCTATTTGCCTTTTCCTTTTCCTACCTAAAAGGCTAGAGCTTCAAAGGCATCTTTCCAGCCACGCAATGGAATGCAAGGGCCACAGGGAGCTAGCAACGGAACTCAAAGCTCACAGGCCACCTGCAAGTTGTCCAGGCCGTAAGAAGGCTTAAGGGTGGCAAAGTGTACACCGAGGACCTGCAGGATTAGCCTTGAACTGCCTACCTTCAACCTTCATCTTTCACGAGAGAGAGAAAGAGAAAAAAAAACACTTCTCATTTATTTAAGCCACAGTTTTCTAGATTTCTATTACTCATTGCTGAATATATTTCCTGACTTACACAGTATTAACATCTAGGATATTGAATTAGAATTAATATTTTTTAAAACTTAAGCCAATATTGTGGTAGGGAAGAACATTTTACCATCAGTAACAAATTCACATCTCCTTAAAAAAAAAAGTTGTGGGGGAGGGGGTGTAAGGGCAACATACGTAACCTAAACATCTGTACCCCCATAATATGCTGAAATAAAAAATAAATAAATAAATAAAAAGTTGTTCACCACATGTTTATTATGAATTTCTGAATGGCCTGGACAACTTGGTGGGTAGTCTATTGTAGCAGCCCTACATCATGTTTCATGATAAAGCATGAATAGGAAAAACTAAAAACAAAATTCAATCTTTCTGACAATCCACCCTGTGGAAACATTTTAAAAGAACATTTGCTTTTCTCTTATAAAAAGGTAATTCGTTTATTCTCACCTCTGCGGACAGATGCATCTGAGAATGGAGAGGATGAATTAGTACGGCTTTCATCTGGGGTGCTGTCATCTGTAATTTGTACCACATAGGCATTCAGTTTCTCAGCAGCCGTTAAGGGTGCATCTCTTCGAGTTTCTTGTGGCCCAGATGCAGATGATGTGTTGGGCTGATCAGATTTAGACTGGGTGCTTTTATCTGCTGTTTTCCGAGCCAGATGTTGATGATCTCCAGAACCAAAGTCTATTGGTTCACTGACCTCCAAGTCCATTGTCCTGGAAGGAGAGAATTGTTACTCCTGTCCTTATGACCACACCTCTACAACCTTAGCATCCTCATAACATTAAGAGGATTTTTTTGTCTTAATTTTAACTGCCTTAGCTCAGTACTTACCAAGTCAGTGCCTAATAAACATTTGTTAAATGAATGATGAACAAATACTTTTACGATGAGGCTGATAGAGTAAAATAATTTGCATGCTATTATAAAATGATATTTTTATAAATTCATTCAGCAAGGAGTTAATGAGCTCCAAGCATGGAGCTGCCCTTGTCTCAGCCCTCAAAGAGCTTACATTTTGGAAGACAAGATCTTCAAACAAGCAACACCGTAAAAGGCAATAAAAGCAAGTTAGGAACATTGGAGGAGGACATGAGAGTCCTTAATAAAGTCTGGAGGAACATGCAGGGAGTAGAAGAGGTTGTCAAAAGCTCCCAGAGAAAGTGAGGTTTAGGCCATAGGTGGAAGTTGAGTAGAAGTTAGGGAAGGGAAGGGAAGAGTAGGGGAGTTTTCCCAGACAGAAGAACCAGCCTGGATCAGGCCTGGGGGAAGCAGAGAGGGCAGGTTCTAGAAACTGAAAGAAGTTCCTATAGTTGGAGCAGGGAGTTCGAAGGGGAGAGTGCAATGAGGTTAGACAGAGAGGTGGTGGGGACACATCACTGGGAAGCTGGCAAGCCAAGCGAAGGGGTCTGGACTTTATCCTGAAGGCCACAGGTATGGAAGGCAGAATAACAGTCCACCAACGATGTTCACATCCTAATCCTGGGAACCTGGGAACATGTTACTTTGCATGTCAAAACGAACATTATGGGTGTGACTAAATTAAGGACTTTGAGATGGGGAGATGATCCTGGATTATCTGGGTGGGCCCAATCAGTCACAGGAGTTCTTATGATCATACTTACAAGAGGGAGGCAGGAGGGACAGTGAGAGAAGGAGACGTGACAATGGAAGCGGAGGTCTGAGTAATACAGTTGCTGTCTTCGAAGATGGAGGAAGGGAACATGAGCCAAGGAGTGCAGGCAGAAAAGGCAAGGAAATGGATTTTTCCCTCGAGCCGCCTGAAAGAATGCAACTCTGCTAAAACCTTGATGTTAGCCCAGTAAAATTGATTTTAGACTTCTGACCTCCAGAACTGTAAGATAATAAATGTGTGTTGTTTTAAGGCATTAAGTCTGTGGTCACTTGTAACACCAGAAATAGGAAACACATACAATGGGGAATCACTGAAGGTTTTCTAGCAGGGGACCACGGGGCTCTGACTAGAAAGATTACTCCAGGTACAGTGAGGAAAATGGACAAGGATAAGCCAAAGTGGAAGGAAAGAGACCAGAAATGCAAATAAGAGGTGATGGTGGGCTTTGCCACACTACTTTGCAGCCTGAACACAGTTTCGAGAAAACCACTACTAAATGGATCCAAAATGGCAAAGCAAAAGCCCCCCATGAACCACCTGGGGAACAGGAAGACTCAGGCAAGCCCCTGCTGCTGGCTGCCTGTGGCACAGAGAGAGCCATGGGGAGGTGTGAGAAGGAGACTACGGAGATGGCAAAGCCTGGGACAAGCCCAAGGCCAGCCGGAAATGGATGAACAGAAGGTCTGAACAAACACCAGGCTCTTGGAGAAGCAAGTGCAGTGTGATAAAGATGCCCCTTCTCCACAAATTAACCTCTAAATTTTACAAAAAGCATCGGATTGGATGAATTGAAAATGTAGCTCTACAATTCATCAGAAAGAGTAAATGTGTGAGAACAATCAAGAAAAAATTTGAAAGAGAAGGATTAAAGGGGAAGAGGTGGTGATGTACTTTATCAGAAATCAAAATCTCACAGAGCTATATAATTAAAACTGTGGTAATAGCATGGCAATAGATAAAGGGATCAATGGGATGGAAGAAATTCAATAAACAGACTGATGTATATATGAGAATTTAATATTTGATAAAGGTGGAATTGCAAATTTTATCCCACAGTGTTGGAACAATTAGTTATGTACTTGGAAAACTAAACAGAATTTAATAGTTATTTCACATCATATACAAAAACACATTCCCGATGAAATAAAGATATTATCATAAATGATAATAACGATAAATATTCTACAAGAAAATACAAAGAATATTTGTGTAAGCCTTTGTAAGAATTATAGCATAAAAGAAAAGCTTGGTAGATTTTGAGTACAGAAATACTTTAGATGCCATTACAAAGGATATCAATAAATCTGAAATGCAGAATTGTAAATATAATATGTATAATAGTTACTATACTGTAAAAAGAACTTTACCAAGGAAAAGATAGGCAACCCAATAAAAGGATGAGAAAAGAACACAGGCAATTCATTAAGGAAATTTAAATGGTCAACAAACTTAGGAGATAATACCTCACAATCAAAGAACTGAAAGTAAACACAATAGTGAAATGTCATTTTTTGCACAAAAGACTGGTAAAGATTAAAAAGATAATTCTCGGAGGTATAGATGATGCTCAGCAAGGGTATGAAGAAACAGATACTCCAGGGCCACATATGACTTGCATGGGCCCTGCACACGTTTGCCCCCCTGGTCTCCTCTTCCACAAAAAAATATTAAAAATTATATTTTATGACTACATTGGCATAAAGATGACTATAATCCAGGCTAGATTCATTATGTATTATTTTTCATTATTATATTCCATTTTTTTCTCCCGATTTTTAAAAAATTAAAATATTTTTATGGCCCCCTACAACTCTCACGGGCCCTGTGCCCTGTGCCTACTGTGATTAGTGGGCAAATCAGCCCTGGGATAGCTCCTCAGGAGCATAAACTTGTGGCAGGGGGCAATTTAGCAGCATCTGTCAGAATTCAAAATGTGTATTACCCAACAGTTATATTTTTAGGAATTTTCCCCATGAACATACTCAGACAAATAGGCAAAGATACATGTATAAGGAAGTTCATCGCATCATTCATTGTTTGTAACTGTAAAAATTTAAAACAGTCTAAATATCCATCAGCAGTGGAATGATTAGATTAATTTTGGCACAGGTAAAGGCAGATAGATATGGATTGATGTGGAAAATTCACTATTACACACTTTTGAATTTAAAAAGTAAGATTAGAGGATAATATTTAGTAAGATCACATTCATGTTTTACACACATACAAACACACACATACACACACACTCCTGGGACTGGAAAGATACTACGAACTGTTAATATGATTATCTCTAATACAGCCCAGTTAGGCAATACCCTCTGAATTGTATGAATATTTACAGTGAACATTTATTACTTAGATACTAACAAAGAGGTATTTACATTTTGAAGAGAAAAAAATATTTCTCTTTTTGGTAAAGTCTGGAGCTCCTCTGAGGACAGCAGTCTTCACACAAAGCTAAGAAGCATTTAAAAGCTGTTCAAATAACCAAATTGGTTTCCTGACTAGTGTCCTGCAAATCAGAAGGAGGAGATGCAGCCAGATTTTCAAAGCACTCAAAAACAAACACCAAAACCAAAGACAACTGGGTTTTTCTCATGAAACTACATCTGGCTGGTGCCTGGACCACACAGGGAGGCTTTCACCTGGTCCTCAGCCAGTGTCATCCAAAGCACAGCAGGCACTGGGGCTGAGGCAAGGTTCTAGTGACGGTTAGGGGAGTGGCAGTTGGAGTACAGGGTGGGCTGGGGACCCCACTTGGAGCCTAGGAGAGGGTCTCTAAGTCAAGTCCAATGTGCCCAGCCTCATTCTGGCCTAACGGCTGTGCCAATACACACTCTGCTGAGTCTGAGTGAGGCCTACACCCGAATCTCCTAACTGATTCCATGTCAGGGAGCAAGAGGTCCCTGGAGGATGTGGTGTCCCCTAACCATGTCATCACTTTCTTCCAAGCAGGAGGAAGATGTTCATGAAACTTCGCCAGGGGAGCCCACCGGAGATCCCACACAATTTTTTCAAATAAGTAAGGCTCATCTGTGATCAAGTGGGCGTTGGTTTTTCTGGTCGATAACGATGATGTTGGTGTCCCCCATGCATGGTACAGCTACTTGCAGGCTGCAGACCAATGAGGAGCCGTGGAGGGGCCTGATTCAGGCAGGTTGGTGAGAGAAGTCCGATGACTTGGTCGGGGGAAGCTACAGTGAGCCGTTCCTCCCTGGGGGTTCTAGTCAGCCAGGGGAGTGGGAGCAGAAACTTGTCCTAAGTGGAGATCGTGGCTGAGAAAAGGCTAATTGATGTGTAAATCCAATCACTAAACTGCAAATTAGTGTGTGTCTACCATGGGTAAGGAGTGGGGAAGTAGAAGAAACACAAAGAGGAAAAAGACATACTTCCTTTCCTCAAGACGCTCATAGTCGGTGTGAGGAGACACAACAGTGAATACCTAAGGCAAGAGGAGGGAAGAGCCAAAGGAAGAACGATTATTCAGAGTTAGGGAGTTGGCGGAAGGAGAATGTAACTTTGGGCGTGGGTCTGAGCTGATTCTCGAAAGATGGTTAGGGTTGGGTGTGAAGAGTTGGGAGGAAGCACATTCCAGGCAGAGAGAGCACGCAGAGCGAGGCACCAGGGTGGGAAATGCAGGGCGCACGCCCAACACAGAAAATAGGTCCATTCAGTTGTAACGTACAAGGTATGTCTGCAGCAGACGATGGAGATGCCATGCTGACCCTCCTGAGGACAAAACAGGAAAAGATCAGTAAGAATGCCTGCCGTGGCTCTCTTCCCTTGAACTTCCTTGCAGTCTCACAGGTCTCCCTCATTCTCTCTCTGTCCAGTCCCTGCCATCTCTCTCTAGTTTGTTGATGTTAATAGGCAACTCGAGCTAATTGCAGTTTTTCCAAAATATAATTCACATGATTTACATGATTACACACCAGGGGTATAACTAATGACTTGATCACAATCTGCTCAGAACAAATGCTTCTTCCTCCTCCTCCTTCTTAGTTATCAACCTCATCATTGAAATGAATCAGGCACTTACTAGATGTCAAAGTTGTTTACAACTTCACACGTACTAACTCATTTAATCCTTCACCATATTTGTGTCTTGATGAGTATGGGCAAAGTGGGGTTCCTTGACCATGCACACCCTTAGCCTGGATATCTTGGGGGACACTGCAACTGAGTCTCCCTTTACTTACCTGTCAAATGAGGATAAGACAACATGCCCCACGGAGTTGATGTGAGAATTAAATGAGCTTAATTAAGTTGTACACATGAGTTGGATACTCTACAGTATGTGTATTATACTTCACTTTAAAACATTACAAAAAAATTTACAAGGAAAAAGTACAAATCTTCCTGATGATCTCAGAAGGTTAAAGGGTGTGGCCAGGGGCTGACAAGGACAGGAGGCGGAGATGGCTGGCATGAGGAGGCACGGAGAAGCTGGGTGTTGGGTCGTTATACAATAGTCCTGTGGTATCCACGGATTTCACCAACCACAAGTAGAAAATATTCAAGGAAATAAAAATAAAAATAACAATACAATAATAAAAATAATACAAATGAAAAGACAATACATTGTATCAGCTATTTACATAGCATTTACATTGTATTAGGTATTATAAGTAATCTAATGATTTAAAGTATACATTTAAATCTAATGATTTAAAGTATACAGGAGGATGTGCACAGGTTACATGCAAATACTGCATCATTTTATATAAGGGACTTGAGTGTCTGTGGATTTTGGTATCCTCAGGGGTCCTGGAACCAATCCCTCACAGATACTGAGGGATGACTGTACTCGTGGACATTGACCTGACTCAGAAGGGTGTCCTGTGGTAGAGAGGAAGCTGGTGAGCCAGGGGCCAAAGTGTTCAGTGAATGAAAGGGAGTAATTTGGAGATGATGTACAAAGGGAGTTATACCGTTACCAGACAGATACATTAAGGAGCACGGAATGTAGTACCTAGACTTCCTCACAGTGCATTGTAGGAGAAGAAAAACTTCCTTCTATCCCTTTAGAGTCTGTGGCTGGGTCTGAGAATTAAATTATTAATAACATAAGAAAGATTAACAGAAGAGAGCATACAAGTTGTATTTAATATTTTTACATGCATGGGAGCCTTTATAAGGAAAGTAAAGACTGATAGCTGCTATTAGGCCAAAAGTGTATATACCCCTTTAAACAAAGAATAATAAATTGTAGGGATGTGACAAGAGGAAGGGACTTGGGCTAAGGCTGGTAAATTGTGGGAAAGTGGCTAGGAAATATATGGGGGAAACTAATGGAAAATAAGGGTTATAAAATTTAGTAAGGTTTTGTTTGTAGATTTATCTCAGCATCAACTCTATCTCTGACAAATAAGAATATTCTCCTCTTCCTGGTGCAGAGAGGGCACCTTTCACGAGAGAAGTTTTATGTCCTGCTTCAGGCAGAAAGGGTGTCAGGGAGCCTTTCCTCCATCTGTTGTTGCTCCATTGCCTTCAGCTCAAAATAATACGCTAAAGTTGTATATTTTGAGGTGGCATGCTCTGAACACCTGCAGCATTGTTCTAAAATGAGACAACACTCTTTACCTATTCTCTTCAACCACTTTTATAGTTGGTCTTAATCCCCATAACAGTCCTGGGAAGTTATTTTGTTTTACTGTTAAGGAAACCTAGACTTAGAGCCAGGTTGACTGAGCCACGCCCCAGGGAGCTGTTCCGAAGCCCTGCCTGGAAGCGGTGCCAAAAGCAGGGGCTGTGATGGCGGCCAGTCCAAATCGCAGTACCTCCGATCATGACCGGTTAACCGCAAGATAGGGATAACACCTCCTTCAGGGTTGTCATAAGCACTGAGATTTCGTTACAATATAGGCATTTAATACGTGTTTCTCCCCCAAACCCCAACATATTCATCAAGATCTCTCCTAGGATACCAAGTCTAGAAAGCCCAGGGTCACGAAGAGGGGTTTGCAACCACCACTCCACCAAGCGAAGCTGAGAATGACAGCCTCGTTTTTCTGGCGAGGCCCATACTGACTGGAGACATTAATAGAGGCGACCTGGTTTCTTATAATGCGTGTGTCCTAGGCCAGTTGTTTTCAACTGTTGGGTTCCCAGAACCTTTTAGGGAATCCTCAGTGTCAAAACTTTCCCAACAATGCTAAGCCAGTTATTCGCCTTTTCCACTCTCATTTTCTCACTGGTGTACAGTTCAGAAGCCACAGTACATGCGATGACATCACCCAACAACTAAGGAATGTGCACTTGACATTTTAGGCTGTAAAATGTCTCAATTTTTACTTCCAATACATACAGGTTCCTGAGTATAATCCACATAAACAAAAGTATTTGGAGGGAGAGTGTCCAAATTACAATTTTTAAGAATGTAAAGGGGTCTTGAATAGAAATGACAGATTTAGCAAATAAAAATACAGGATGCCCAGTTAAATATGCATTTCGGACAAACAACGATTATTCCACGGGTCACATTCATGCTAAAAACCTATCCAATGTTTATTTGAAATGCACTTTTAATTTAGCGTCCTATATTTTACCTGACAATTCTAGTCCTGAGACCAAAAAGTTTGACAACCACTCCCCCAGGCGACAGCTAGCTGAACTGCAGCGAGCGCCTAGTGACGCCCTTCCGGTCAGGCGGTTGGGCGACCCGCGTGTTGGCCCCGCCCATCGCCGGAATCCTCCGCGGTCGGGGTAGGGCGCTCTCCGCAGGCCGGGCCCCGCCCCGGCCCCGCCTCCCGGCGCTTGGGGCCTCGGCGCTAGCGCTGGGGCTGGGGCTGGCCGCGGAGCGGGCGGACTCCTTTCCTGCCTCCAGGGGGCAGCGGCCACGGCCAGGTCCCTTCGCTCACCGCTGGGCACCCTCGCCGCTCTTCCTGTCGCCGGGAGTGGCGGGCCGACCAGCGGGCGGCCGGGTCAGCGGCCGCCATTCCCGTGTCTCTCCGCCCGCGGGGGCCGCCCGAGCCGGCCACCATGCCGCTGGGCCTGAAGCCCACCTGCAGCGTCTGCAGGACCACGTCGTCCTCCATGTGGAAGAAGGGCCCGCAGGGGGAGATCCTCTGCCATCACTGCACGGGCCGGGGCGGCGCGGGCGGCGGGGGCGCCGGCTCGGGGGTGGCCGGCGGGACGGGGGGCAGCGGCGGTGGTGGCGGCTTCGGCGCGGCGACCTTCGCCAGCACCTCGGCCGCCCCTCCGCAGAGCAACGGGGGCGGGGGCGGCAAGCAGGTGAGCTCCTTCGGCCCGCCCGCCGGCGGAGGCTGTCGGGCGCGAGGCGGGCGGAGGCCGGGCCGGCGGGGAGAGGGCGGGCGGGCCCGGGCCTTCCCGGATCGCTCTGCCCCTGCGGGGCCGGGGCGTCCCTCTCCACCTCCTGATGAAGTCTTCACTGGTTTGGCCCATTCCTAAGCACCTCTTCTTATTGTGAGAAATTCAAGGTATAAAGAAGCAAGAAAATTAAAAGCCCTTCAGAAATTGCTCCATTGTAATGATATTTTGGGTAGTAGCAAACAGACATCTCAAGAGACACACGTGTACACAGTCGTAAACAGGGTCTTGCGGCAAATGTTGTAGGCCCTGGACCTCTTTCTCTATTAATAAAGGTTACTTTTGTCATGTATCATGTTATTAAGTAGGATGATTATGTCATTCTTTTAAGTAACAGCATAAGTATTCCATTAAATGACCTTATAAAGTGGATACTCTGGGATCCATGTAAGATGGTTGTGTTGGTACAGCAAACTTTCTACAGATTTTGTTTCTTTCTCTTTTTCTTTAATTGTTTATGTAACAGAGTAAGCAGGAAATTCACAGGAGGTCTGCTCGGCTCAGAAACACTAAGTACAAATCTGCTCCAGCTGCTGAAAAGAAAGTTTCCACTAAAGGAAAAGGGAGAAGACATATTTTTAAATTAAAAAATGTAAGATGATTGTGGACAGTGCCTTTTACTGTAATGATTGTGTGTGTAGTGTGTCCTGCCACTGCCTTCATTTCTCACCATTGAATGTGGACTCTGCCCTTGGGAGCTCTTCTGTAGTATCCTTGGGAGTGGTCCAGACTGCCCAAAAGGGAAAGAGCTCTGTTGCAGGAGACTTACCGTTGATAAAGTTAATAATACCCTTTCTCTTTTTTTAGCTCCCCCCGCAAACTATAAATATGAATTTAAAAGAAACAGTCTTGAACCCAAATAGGTTCTCTATGCAAAGGAAGAAGAAAGATTATGGTTCTTGATATGGCCGGGTACACTAGGAAAGTTTTTTTTTTTTTCATTCTAAGTAATAATACTGAAACTCATCATTTCCATATTCATTTATTATTATAGCCCCAGGAAATGGGTGATGAATTTAGTGACTGAATCAAAGAAGGTTTTGCTAAACCTTCTTTATCTCTTCTCTGCAATAAGAAGAGATTGTTGAAAGACTTGTGCTGGAGGTCGTTGAATGCACATTCGTTTTGCAGTAAGTTCTCACTGTTATTGTAAACACCAGGGACAGTGGACAATGCATTATAGACTATTTCTTTAAACCTTAGTCTGCTAGTCTTTCCCTTCAGAACAGGATTGCTTCACTTGCTAGTAATGACATTTCCAAAGTTGGGCATATTCGTTTATAAAACAGAGTGGCCCTGCAGTGGATCTTGTGCAGATGACAGATTATTTTCTTAGAGTAGTTATCCCTAATTTATTTAAGATTTTTATTATTTAGTTTCCTTAAAATGAGACATTTGTTGACTAGACAAAATATGTTAAGTAAATATTCATTTGTTTATATTTGTATCATACACATTTCTTCCTTTTAAGTTTGATGGCTGTGTTCTCTGCAGTTGTTATCATTTCTCTGCAGCCCCTTTCTTCAAAGATGGTACCAAGCAAGATAGATTTGGGGAGGCCTAGCTGCTATGTTGTGGCATAGAAGTGTGCATTGCAGATTTAGAAGGGATTTCAGTGATGGTTGGAAGATAGCAAATTGCTAAGAACTCCCAAGAAAGTTCCTAAAGCCTTAGTCCAGGCTTGCTAGAAAATTGATGTGGAGTGTCATAGGCTAGTTCCATAGTGAGATAGACAATGTCTCCAAGGAGATACTTTTTCACTTTGTAAAATTAAATAACAAATTTTAGCATTTCTCAAATTACCAAACTCTCATATAGGACTGGGAAAATGCCTATACACATACACATACTATGAATGCGCCAATGTTTTTACTTTTGTTTTTTCATAGCCCATCAAAGCTCCTGAGTCAGTGTCCACCATAATCACTGCAGAATCAATCTTCTACAAGGTAAGCTTCCATAGAGTTACCGAAGGAAGAATCGGGCCTGTTGTATTATGTGCTACTGAAATGTTGGATTATTCTAATGGTCTCTGCTGTTCTGTATTTGTATAAGGTGTGATTATGCTTTTTGTTCCTTTCTAAGCTATTTTCCTCCATACGTGGCTGCTATAAAACATCTCATCCAGAACTGAGATGGAAGGAGAAGTTAGTTGCCTACTGAAATATGATTGTGGGAATTGTTCTTAAAATGCTAATGTATAGTGTAGAGCCATGAAAAAGGAAGCCATCTTAGTCAATGTGATGGCATTGAAGGGTGAGGAGGACAGACGTGGGATTTGGATTAGTAGAGGATGTAGACTGGGATATCTAATGGATAGAGTAGGCCCTAAAATGCCTTTAAGCAGAGATGACAGGAATAAGGGCAGTACTGGACATTGACACTTACAGAAAGTCCATGGTGAGAGAGTCCAGGATATTTTGATAAAAGTGACAAGGTCAGGTTTCCTAGGGCCAAAGCCCATGGACATCTGATACCTCAGTGAGAGGTGACATATTGTAATTTTTAAACTGGAAGTCTTAGGAAAAGAGTTGGAACGTAGAAAAGACCTATGGGCCCGGCAGCAACCATTAAAAGCTGTTTGGTGTTTTGGGGTCTGAACTGTCACTTAGGGGAAAGTGGGGTGAGTTGGTGCTTTATACCTGACCCAGTGGACCAGACACAGAGAAACCCAAGTGATGATGCCCTTGAGTGTGCTTTTTTTTAGCCCACACCTGTATAGTCAAAAACAGGCAAATGTCTTTCCTATATTTCCAGCATTTCATACATTGTCAGTAATAAAAAGGTTAAAGTTTAGCATGAGCTTGCTGTGGATCAGGCACCGAGCATTTTATGTGCTTTATTTCATTCAGTCCGCTCTATGAGGTGGGTATATTATCCCCGTTTTCTGGATGAGGACATTAAGACACAAAGAGGTCTTAACTTGTCCAAGATCACATAGTCAGCAAATCATGGAGCGAGGCAGTCTGATACCAGAGCCTAAGCGTAGAGCTCAGTTCCTAGTGCCACTGCTTTAGCAAGTGACTGGCTATGTGATTAGGACAAACCTCACTAATGTTTCTTCGTCTGTAAAATAGGGATGGTGAATAGTGGGTCAAGTGAAATCATGTCTGTCAAGCATTTTTCAGAGTAGGCACTCAGTAGGAGAAATTATCATCATCACATCTTCGCATTTGTGCATTACCTTCACAGCTAAACATGCAGTTTACAGATTAAGTCCAGAAGCAACTGGTAGTGCCAAGGCATTAGTGTGCTTGGCATGTGTGTCTCCATGGAAAGGCATGTGGGACCGGTTAGTACCAATGTCAGTACTTTCATACTGTTGTCTAATACCCATGTTTATTAAACAATAAAAACAAAATACAACAAAATATTCAAGTAATGCTGCAGACACCCAGTATCGTGGAGGCTGCCATAGCAGTGCCCTTGGCAGGCAGCACCGTGGTAGTGAGTATAAGAGGTCACTGCCAGCTGCTGAACTACAGCCCAGCTTGGGCGAGAGGGAGCTGAGTGGGAACCACTGGCATGATGGCCAAGAGTGTGGGCACCTAAGTCCCAGAATGGTTAAGTGGCCTCCCTGGAGCACTACAGTGGCAGAACAGCTCCACAAACTCTGGTCTGGTTACTCCTAATCCATGTTCTTCAGTGTCTCGTGTGGGCCCCTTTTCTGTCTGCCAGAAACCTTAAAACCTCCTAGCAAGTGAGGTGTCTGCTTAGATCTAATGTCCTAGTCCTGTTTGGTATTATGTGTATGTACACAACACATATTAGGAGGCCGAGCGCGGTGGCTCACGCCTGTAATCCTAGCTCTCTGGGAGGCTGAGAGGTGGATTGTTTGAGCTCAGGAGTTCGAAACCAGCCTGAGCAAGAGCGAGACCCCCGTCTCTTAAAAAAAAAAAAAAAAGAAAGAAAACACATATTGATAAACTCCTACTGTGTGCCAGGCACTGCTTACCATTAGATTCTTTCACTAAGACATTGTCTTTGCATTGCAGTTCTGCTTTCTTGCTACTGTGTGTTTTGGATTAATAATCATTCAGCATACATTTGAGTGCCTGTGATAAACACGTATAATCACTTATAATTTGGGAATAATGATTATATATTTGGACAAAACAAACCGTAAATGCAAACTATTTATCTGATAAATAACATAGAACTTTGGAATAGTGTCTGGGAGGAAGGACTAGCTGATTATGGGTACAAGCCAGCAATTAGCAGACTGTGGCCTGCCTTGGCTAGACCCATTCATAGTGATCCAATGTGACAGTCACCTCAGACACATGGATAAGATCCACCAGGAGAAATTCCTGGCCTATCAGGTGCTCATGTTGCAACTCAGTTACTAGAAACACTTCAGAATCGTGTTTATGGTTGGGGTACACACCTCTGCAGCTTTACCTGCTGCCAAGGCCCTGCTTCCAGGAAGCAGCGATGAATCACACCATTCCCGCAGTCAAGGACGGTATGGCCTGCTGAGAAGTACATCCATTTGAGGAAATGGCTGAGTGTGATAAAGATTTTGGTCAGCCATTGTGGATGTTCAAAGGAGAGATTATCTCCAGTTTAAGACCCAGGGAAGAGGACATGGGTTTTACAGCAGAAGCAGAGGGAGGGTTTAACACAGGACATGTGCAAATTATTTGAGTATAAAGTGGAGTGGGAAATGAGTAAGACACAAAGCCCTGGATACCAGAAGTACCAGTATTGCATTGTGGCAGGATATAAAACTGAATGGGGGAGGCCGAGGCGGGCAGATTGTTTGAGCTCAGGAGTTCAAAACCAGCCTGAGTAAGAGCGAAACCCCGTCTCTACTAAAAATAGAAAGAAATTGATTGGACAACTAAAAATATATAGAAAAAACTAGCCGGGCATGGTGGCGCATGACTGTAGTCCCAGCTACTCGGGAGGCTGAGGCAGGAGGATCGCTTGAGCCCAGGAGTTTGAGGTTGCTGTGAGCTAGGATAACGCCACAGCACTCTAGCCCGGGCAACACAGTGAGACTCTGTCTCAAAAAAAAAAAACAAAACTGAATGGGGAGCGGAAGAGAAAGCAGGGAGTCTGGGAGATGGGTGGTAAATCGAGGGTAATTGAAAGAGTTTCTGTCGTTTCTTTTGGTTTCAATTCATTCTCTTTGAATGGATGGTTGGGGAGGGAGGTGTGTAGAGTACATATTTACCAGGTAAGACTGATTTGCAAGACAGTACAGAAAAAGACTACTGAGCTGGTGTAGGAGCCTCAGCTGCAGTCTCTGCCTTACATGGCTTTCACAAGTCACTTAGCCTTGCTACAGCTTCATGACTGGGGCTAACAAAGTAAAGATGTGACGGAACACGGCAGACTTTTAGGGCAGTGAAACTACTCCATATACTATAATGATGGATACGTACCATTCTACGTTTGGGTGATAATGATGTGTCAGTGTAGGTTCATCAGCTGTAACAAGTGTCCCACCCTGTAGAGGATGTTGATTGACAATGGAGGAGGCTATGCATGGGTCGGGGCAGGGCATATATGGGAAATCTCTGTACCTTCTGCTCAATTCTGCTGTAAACCTAAAACTGCTCTAAAAAATTGTCTATTTAAAAAGTAGAGATAGTAGTGCTGTGATTTAAAATCAAAATACTTCTATGAACA
>NW_012150930.1:1157388-1158035 GCF_000956105.1 Propithecus coquereli
AAAGAAAGAAAACACATATTGATAAACTCCTACTGTGTGCCAGGCACTGCTTGCCATTAGATTCTTTCACTAAGACATTGTCTTTGCATTGCAGTTCTGCTTTCTTGCTACTGTGTGTTTTGGATTAATAATCATTCAGCATACATTTGAGTGCCTGTGATAAACACATATAATCACTTATAATTTGGGAATAATGATTATATATTTGGACAAAACAAACCGTAAATGCAAACTATTTATCTGATAAATAACATAGAACTTTGGAATAGTGTCTGGGAGGAAGGACTAGCTGATTATGGGTACAAGCCAGCAATTAGCAGACTGTGGCCTGCCTTGGCTAGACCCATTCATAGTGATCCAGTGTGACAGTCACCTCAGACACATGGATAAGATCCACCAGGAGAAATTCCTGGCCTATCAGGTGCTCATGTTGCAACTCAGTTACTAGAAACACTTCAGAATCGTGTTTATGGTTGGGGTACACACCTCTGCAGCTTTACCTGCTGCCAAGGCCCTGCTTCCAGGAAGCAGCGATGAATCACACCATTCCCACAGTCAAGGACGGTATGGCCTGCTGAGAAGTACATCCATTTGAGGAAATGGCTGAGTGTGATAAAGATTTTGGTCAGCCATTGTGGATGTTCAAA
>NW_012150930.1:1159330-1177972 GCF_000956105.1 Propithecus coquereli
TATCTTTAAAGTCTACCCCAAAGTTAAACCATCTGTGTGTATATATATATATATATATATATATATACATTTTTTCATTCAAAGGGGAAACAACTTCAGATATTGGCATCAAACATGTAAACATTGATATATTAGACCATCTTGAAGACATTTATTGACCACTTTGAAAATTTATTTTCATATTAAAGAAGTTTCATTCATAGCTGTGGTACTATTCTATTTTTATTTTAAATATGGGTTTATCTTCTGTTTCCCCCAGGGAGTGTATTACCAAATCGGTGACGTGGTTTCTGTGATTGATGAACAAGACGGAAAGCCGTACTATGCTCAGATCCGGGGTTTTATCCAGGACCAGTATTGTGAGAAGAGTGCAGCCCTGACGTGGCTCATTCCCACTCTGTCTAGCCCCAGAGACCAATTTGACCCCGCATCCTATATCATAGGTGAGTTTGACAGATGGTACAGGTTCTTGAACTTTGTTCATTCTTCAGTATTATGTAAAAGAATGTATTAGTCGGCTTGGGCTGCCATGGCAAAATACTATGGACTGGATGGCTTGAACAACAGAAATTTATTTTCTCACAGTTCCGGAAGCTGAAGTCCAAGATGAGGGTGCTGGCAAGATTGGTTTCTGGGTGAGGCCTGTCTTCCTGGCTTGCAGGTGGCCACCTTCTTGCTGTGTCCCCACATGGCCTCTCCTCTGTGTGCACGTGAGAGAGAGCCCTCTGGTGTTTCTTCTTATAAGGACACCAATCCTATCACATTAGGGCATCACCTTTTGACTTCATTTAACCTTAATTACCTCCCTAACGGTCCCATCTCCAATTACCATCATATTAGAAATTCGGGCTTCAAAAAGCACAGAAAGACAAATCTTGCATGTTCTCACTCATATGTGGGAGCTAAATATTAAAAATAATTGATCTTGTGGAGACAGAGTAGAATGATGGTATCAGAGGTGGGGAAGGGGACTGGGGAGGGGGGCATAAAGTAGGGATGGTTAATGGGTACAGAAATATAGTTAAGTAGTTAGATAGAAGGAACAATATTTGATAACACAACAAAGTGACTATAATCAAGAATAAGTTAGGGTATACTTTAAAATAACTAAAAGAATGGAATTGGAATGTTCCTAACACAAAGAAATGATAAATGCCTGAGGTGATGGATACTCCAATTACTCTGATTTGATCAATTGACGTTGTATGCCTGCATCAAAACATCACATGTACCCTATAAAAGTACACAACTATTATGTACCCATAATAATTAAAAATAAAATAAAATAAAAAGAAATTGGAACTTCAACATATGAATTTAGTGGTAGAGGGACACAGTTCATTCTATAACCAAAAAGCATAAGCATAATTAAGTACAGAAAAAGTAAAGAACTTTATAGAAAATATGAGGGACATGTTATATAGCTGGAGCTTGAGTACTATCAGTTAGAGCAATGTGCTAGAGCAATGTGCACCCTACTGAAAAGTGGTACGGATAAGATTTTTTCCAAGTGACCCAGGGTTAAACTGTACTAAAATAATTTATTACTCAGGAACTAGGTTATTTAGGTTACTTATAAAAATATGTTCAAAAATAGCTTCTAAAAGGACTGTTCCAGTTATTTCTAAAATCTTACGAATTCTAGTATGTATCCCTCTGCATGCCACACTTGACATCCTGGCCCCCACCTCGTCTTCCTAATCCCCGGGTTCTGATGTGCATCCCTGTCCTGAGGTCAGGGCACAGACTTGAGCCAGACTATCTGAGTTGACAGCCCCGCCACTTACCAGCTGTGTGACTTTGGCAGATTCCTTAATCTTTCCTGCCTCATTTTCCTCATATATAAAATGGGAATAATAATAGTGTCTACCTCAGGGGGTTGTTGTGAGGATTCAAAGTATTGATATGTATGAGTACATAGAACAGTGTGGGCACATAATAAACATTATGTAAGTGTTCAGTATTATTTTTAGAATCCTTTCCCTATGGAGTCATTGTTTTGGGGGGAGAATGCCATATTCCTTAAGCAGTTGAAGAAGAAAAAATGATGATGGAGAATGACTTCAGAGTAATGCATGTTTCAAGGGCTAATGTCAGGTCACCACCAGCGTGCTCTCTCCTAGGGGCTAGAAATTTTAACATTTTCTGAAAATAATATATATGTTCAAAAATGTATTTAACCTTTCCATTGGCTGCCTTCTAGGGCCAGAAGAAGATCTTCCAAGGAAGATGGAATACTTGGAATTTGTTTGTCACGCACCTTCTGAGTATTTCAAGTCACGGTCATCACCATTCCCCACGGTTCCCACCAGACCGGAGAAGGGCTATATATGGACTCACGTTGGACCTACTCCTGCAATGACTATTAAGGAAACAGTTGCTAACCACGTGTAGTTAACAAATCAAAACTGGATTTCCAGTTATTTTATATTCATACTATTATAAGATATGCCACATACTTCTTTAATGAAATTCTTAAATGGAAAAAGGTTTTTTCCTACTATCCAGTAATCATTAGATTGTTTATTACCAGTCACTTAGCAAATTAAAAGGGATAGAAAAGAATGAAATATATTTTGAAGTTAAATATTATATTCTATATGTGTATCTTCCAGGCAAAGGCAGTAACTTCCAGGGAGACCATTAGGAAAAGGTAGTGTCTATTTTTCCTCATAATTTATTTCTAGAGACTCTCATAATGGATTTTATTTTTCTACAAGAAATAAATATTAATTAAAGTTTGAATTTCTGACTAAGGGCTTAATCAAATAAAATGTAGCTGTGACCAACAGTGTCAATCTGTCACAAAGCCACACAGCCTCATTTTCTCATCTAGAAAATGCTGTGCCAGACTTTTGGCTGCTTTAACCATAAGGAAAGTGATTGGTGGATGATTTTATTAGCCCAGGTTTTTAAAAACTTTCTTCTAATTCTTCAGTAGCAAAAGGTATCCAGAATCATTTAGTTGGTCTTAATAGATGTGCTCTTCACTATTTCTCCGTCAAAAGGAGGCTTCCAATCAAACCGTAAGATTTTATAGTACGGACAGTCAGCTTTACCAGAGCCACATGGGGAACATGTACTGGTCAGGCATCCCAGTTGGTAGTTCTTGACCACCATTAGAATGATGGCTGCGCAATCATTAAAGTGATTAGATAGGTCATTAGCGTTGGTATCTTTAAAGTCTACCCCAAAGTTAAACCATCTGCAGTGGACCCGTAGTAACAGGAATAAAAGTATGTCTTGGCCTGGGAAGCCCTATTGTACATGAAATTGTCCAGAATTCAGTGAAGCTCTTACTTCCAGCACAGGCCAGTTGAGTAAGGGAGGAGCATGGAAGAATAGGGGAGGAGGGGGTGGTCCACACTTGCCTCCTCTCCTGTCCTGACTTAACCAGCATTTTTCATCCCCAGGAGAATTTGTCAGAATCTAAGTGGATCATAGTGATTTTGAGCTGTAGCAGCTTTAACTGTCACCCTTTTTCTACACAGTTACAGTTTGTGAGTTAGAAAGAAGCAATTGTAGATAGCTCCATGTACATGTAAAACTGATTGTAAATAGCGTTGTAAATAACTTTCTAAATGCTAATGCTCAAAACTTTTGGATTAAAATGTATTTTTCAGTATGTATTTGCTTTGGATTTATTTTATTTACTTCATGTAAATGATTTAAATAGGACTTTCTACCCAACTATGGTTTTAAAAAACAAACCCAAAAAACAGTATTATAGTACTGAGAATTTGGAGTAGACAGATTCATTATCAGTAAGTAATAGATTTTAGGAAAATCAAAGAATGATTGGTAAAACGAACACTTAATGTAAGATATTTATTAAAATGAGGACATTTTAAAAAACCAGTGTATAAACTAGCCATTTGTTTATAAATTGGTAGATACTTGTGTAGTAGCTTTTAAAATAAAAATTGATTTCCACTTTCCTCCTCAACCAATGTGATAGATCCCATCGCTTAGGGGGTCAATTTCTCCTGTTATCTAAGGCTTTCCCCGATGTGGCCCTGCTCTGTGGTCCCAGCCTGGTCTCCCCCTTCTCGTTACCACTGAGATGTTTCCCTTGTACACCCTTATTTTCCTGGCTCTGAGCCCTTGTCCATACTGTTCCTTCAACTTTACCAAAGGCCTTTCTTCAGGCCCTCAAATTCTGTCTCTCCGTGAGATCTTTCTAGACTCCCATGGCTCCTTGAAACCAATCTCCTATTCCGTCATTGCATTTGAGTTTCTACTTCCATTGTCCCCACTCCCAACCCTGTGTTCCCTGGATGACAGCAATGGTGTGTTTTACTTACTTTGCAACTCTCATAGCACCTAACCCAGTCCTTGCTTGTGGGAGATGCTTAGAGTCCAAATTAAATACTGTTAACTAAAATGCTTGTTGATCTTTTAGTTAATACTAGTTTATACTAACTTTGGTTTAACTTCAAATTCTACTGTGAATAGTCAAGTAGAATTTCAAACTGTTACATTCTGGATTAGTATTCAATTGTTTTAAAGATTGTTTTAAAAAGGATGTTTTTAACATGAACTTAAAATAGTTCTCTTACACAAATAAAGTTTAACATGAGTATGTGAAAAAAAAAATTATCCTAAACCATTCTGGCTCTTCGCTGTGAGAGGCTTGTCCAGGCCTAAGAAGTTTTCCATCAAGAAGTTTGAATCACAAGTCCATTTCAGCCGTAAGTAAGTGAAATCATATAAACAATGGAGGGAAATGTATGCATTTATTTTTGTGTATGTGTGTATTTTTGTGTATGTGTGTTGTGTATATACAGATATAGGATACAGGATACACAGAATGAAGTTTCTGTCATGCATCAGAAAAGGGAGAGGCATTTGTGTGGATTTTATTTGGCTGTCCTGGGCATGTTTTAAGAACTGTGCTGCTTACTTCACACCAGATGTGTGAGCCATACTTTTCACAGGAGGGTATACCTCCCACACCCAAGAAATGTAAGCCAGGAGAAGGTCAGTACCAAGGAGAAGGAACCTGAATGACCAACAAGAAGGGAATACTCAAATTATTGTGCATTTGTGCATATGGAATGAAAATTGTTAGTGATAAGGGAAAGTTTCATAATATCTGAGAAAAAAGCAGAATATAGAATTGTATAATATCAATTCTGAGCCAGGCATGGTGGCTCATGCCTATAGTCCCAGCTACTCAGAAAGCGGAGGCAGGAGGATTGCTTGAGCCCAGGAGGTGGAGGCTGCAGGGAGCTATGCTGATGCCACGGCACTCTATCCTGGGAGACAGAGCGAGGCCACCAGCTTCTGCAGGGCACCTGTGTCCCCGGAGGTGGAGGCTTGGGGAGAGTGAGAGACTGATACAGGTCCAAGGATGTCTTTCCTCTCCCCCACTTCAAGTCCCTCTTGCCTTATAGACTGCGGCCCTGCTGACTTAAGGCCCCAGCACCAAATACAGATGCAACACAGACCATTCCGCAAGCTCTCACGATGGCGCACAACTTCTATCATAGATCCCTTATTTTATACGCTCCCAGTGGTGGTTTCTCTGATCAAATTCCGACTGATGCAGTTACTGAGACACTGAAGGAGAAGGCAGGGAACTGCTGTTTTTCATTGTAAATGTTCCATAATGTTTTTCATTATAAAAACTCTGTATTTAGAATTATTTGGCTTTTTTTTTTTTTACCATGTATAGGAATTTGATTTTTTTTTTTTTGAGACAGAGTCTCACTGTGTTGCCCGGGCTAGAGTGCCGTGGTGTCAGCCTAGCTCACAGCAACCTCAAACTCCTGGGCTCAAGTGATCCTACTGCCTCAGGTTCCCGAGTAGCTGGGACTACAGGCATGCACCACCATGCCCGGCTAGTTTTTTCTGTATATTTTTAGTTGTCCGATTAATTTCTTTCTATTTTTAGTAGAGATGGGGTCTCGCTCTTGCTCAGGCTGGTCTTGAACTCCTGAGCTCAAAGAATCCGCCCACCTCGGCCTCCCAGAGAGCTAGGATTACAGGCGTGAGCCACCGCGCCCGGCTTGATATTTTTTTTAAATTAAAAAGTAACGAAGGAGACCGTATAGGGGAAGCGAGGTTGGATTGTAAACAGTTTGTATACGTTAAAAAGCAAAGAATAAAGGGGGAAACAGTGCCCTCCTGTGGCTGTTGGCAGGATGCTCCGTTTTCTCACTACGTGGGTCTCTCCACAGCCCTCCTCACCGCGTGGCTTCCCCAGAGCAAATGATCATGACAGAGAGGGAGTGCATCTGCACCCAAGACAGAAGCCACAATCTTTTTTATAATCTAATCTGGAAAAAGTGACATACCATCACTTCTGCCCTATGCTATTGGTCACAGAGACCAATTCTGATACAATGTGAAAGTATTGTTTAAAGTAGTAAAAAAACAGTAACAATCTAAAGATCCAATAGAGAAATGAATTTTTATATGTTTGTAATGGAATTTTATGCAATCAACAGAATTACTATTTACAAAGAATTTTTAGTAATGGAAAAATACTTATAAAAATATTTAGTGTAAAAAATAGATACAAAACTCCATAAAGATTCTAATTTAGTAGAAAAAACATATAGTCATGAGTATATATGCACGTAAAAAAACTGGAAATAAAATGTCCACAATTTAATAGTTGGAATTACAGCAAATTTTATATGCTTCTTCATTTAAAAATAAATTTTTTTTTCATCTGTCCAAGACATGAAGCAGGCAGGGGTACAGACCCAAAGCTAAGCTAGGATAAACAAGGGGTGGCTTTGATATGAGATTGGCACCACCAACGAAGTGCCGCTCTGCCCAGGTCAGGGACATGATATTCTTCTTTATACATTTTTAATTTTGAGTTTTGTATTACTAGCTTCCACTACTTATATAATCAGGAAAAATGCTATTTTAAAATAGATATCTAGGTCAAAAGATGGTGTTATGAGCTAAATGTTTGTATTTCACCCCGAAATTAATATATTGAAGCCCTACCCCTCAAGGTGATGGTATTAGGAGGTAATTAGGTTTAGATGAGGTTACACAGGTGGATCCTCCATAATGGGATTATCGTCCTGATAAGAAGGAAGAAAAAAGACCAAAGCCTTCCTATCTCTGCACACTATGTGAGAACACAGCCAGAAGGTGGCTGTCCGCAAGGTAGGAAGAAAGCTCTCACCAGAACCCAGATCTGCCAGCACTTTGATCTTGGGCTTTCCAGCCTCCATGACCGTGAGAAAGAAATGTCTGTTGTTTAAGTTGCCCAGTTTGTGGTATTTTGTTACAGCAGTCCGAGCTGACTGAGGGAGATAGAAACAACACAAGTGTCCATCAACAGATGAATGGATGATCAAAATGTAGTATAGTCATACAATGAAATGTTATTTCGCCATAAAAAGGAATGAAATTCTGATATATGCTATAGCATTCGAACCTTGAAAACATTAAGGTAAGTGAAATAGGCCAAACACAAAAGAACAAATATTGTATAATTCCACTTATGTGAGGTACCCAGAATAGGCAAATTCAGAAAGACAGAAAATAGAATAGAGGTTACCAGGACTGGAGGGAGAGAGGAATATTATGGATACAAAGTTTCTGTTTTGGGTGATAAAAAAAAGTTCTGGAAATGGTAGTGATGTGGAACAACATGGTAAATGTACTTAATGACACTGAATGGTACACTTAAAAATGGTTAAAATGATCAATTTTGTTATGCATATTTTACTATAATTTTAAAAAAATAGCTAGGTATGGTGGCAGCTACTCGCAGCTACTCGGGAGGCTGAGGCAGGAGGATGGCTTGAGCCCAGGAGTTTGAGGTTGCTGTGAGCTATGATCACACTGCTGTACTCCAGCTTGGGTGACAGAGTAAGACCCTGTGGTCCTCCCCCCACCCCCCAAAAAAGATATATGGGAGATAAAGTCAACAAAATTTAATAACCAGTTGGAAAATAGAGAATGAGGGAGAAGGATAATGAAGGCAGGCATGAGTGTAACTTCGTGGAAGGTGAAAAATCAGCAGTAGCTTTCCAGTTGGCGCTTTCTAGGTGATGCGTTATGTCTGTTTTGTTTGTAATGTGAGGATTATAAGGCATCTCCTAGACTTCAGTATCCATTAGGTAATTGGAAATATGGCTGTGAGAAAAAAAACTATAATAAAATAAAAATTTTAAAACCCCAGCAAGTTGATAATCTGGGCTCCCACCAGGTGTTCTCCCAATCAGGCTAGACTTCAGGTTAGGAATTGTTAATACTCGTTAGGGAAGCAGTGTCAAAAGATGGCGAGACCACCATGCAATATCTGAAATAAAAACACGAAGCTGGACTTCCTGCTTGCCATACGGTAAGGGAGTGCTATGCGGGTCAGCTGCCTTAGCAGAGCAGACTGCTGATCTTATATGGGGTTTTTGGCAAGCTGGAAGTTTAAGGATGGGCAGACTTTGAGAGGTATCAGCTGGATGATGTCATCTGGGATGGGGATTGATCTTGGCTGTAATATGAGCCCTACTCAGAGAAGTAAACAAGGGGGTTAATCTCAGGCATAAAAAACTTCTAGGAGTAAGACATTCAGTCTGGTATGTCAGCTCAGTGACACCATCAGAGAACCAAGATCTTTCTGTTTTCTTGCACTACCATCAGTGGCCTGCGGTTTTTCACCCTCATATTTACAATACGGTTGCTGTATCTCCAGGCATTGTGCCCTCATTCCAGAAACGAAGCCTGCCCCGGGGACCTCTACCTACACTCATTGTCCAGAACTATGTCACACAAATAGTCACATATGGCCGCAATGGAGATCATGTAACTCAGTAATTCGCTTTCCAGAGAGAAATGGAAGGCAAGGGCGAGGGTGTTGGAATGGATACTGAATGAGCTAATCTACAGAATGTGCAACATCAGGATGCAAGTGGGAGACACTGCGATAGAAATGGGCTGATGGCAGTGGCGAGGTATGGCTCCTGGGAGGCAGAGGTCAGGCTGCGATGTGAGAGGCCAGGTGGAAGCGGCTACCATAATTGGCAGGAAAGCCAGTGTGTTAATTACAACGGTCTGATCTGCAGGGATCTTTAGTGCTGCCTAATTGTGGTGTCCTTAAGACCAACATACACGGGCAAAGATCCTACTTGATTCTTATAATTAAAAAATCTTGGCCGGGCGCGGTGGCTCACGCCTGTAATCCTAGCACTCTGGGAGGCCGAGGTGGGAGGATTGCTTGAGCTCAGGAGTTCGAGACCAGCCTGAGCAAGAGCGAAAGAAAGAAATTAATTAGAAAGAAATTAATTGGACAACTAAAAATACATAGAAAAAATTAGCCGGGCATGGTGGCGCATGCCTGTAGTCCCAGCTACTCAGGAGGCTGAGGCAGGAGGATCACCTGAGCCCAGGAGTTTGAGGTTGCTGTGAGCTAGGCTGACGCCACGGCACTCTAGCCCGGGCAACACAGTGAGACACTGTCTCAAAAAAAAATAATAATCTTCCTGTTAGTAAACAAACACCTGATTTGCGTTATCACAATCTAGTTCTAGTCATGGGTGTGGACCCAACTCTCAGGCCTAGGCCAGACCAAGAATGAAGAAGCCGGGTGTCTAGGGAAGGGCCCTGCGACACCGTCACAAGTTCTTGTTATGAATCCTCTTTCCTCCAAGCCTTCCGCAGAGGATCCAAGGCCGCTCACCAGGCCATTTCCCAGGTGCCCTGGGAAATAACCACTCATTCTGGGGACCGTCAGAGACACTGGGTCTGCGCTAACATTAATTCCTGGAGCCCCGGAACTCCTACTTGTCAGAGTGAAAGCATTGCTGGAATACTGAGGGGGTAGCCCTGACAAACAGTGGAGACAGGAAATCTTCCGACGGAGCAGAATTTTTGAGGAACGTATCTCCTCCACTTTATCAGGAGGGAGAGATGTCTGATATAGAAATCTGCGGTGATGCATAGATAGTGGCTAATAGCTTAACCAGATGATCAGAAATTTGGAAAGAGCACAACCGGCCATGAGGTCTGGGGGAAAAGTATGCCAGAGCTCTTGGGATGGGCCGGTAGAGCAAGAATACTTGTGTCCTGCGCGAGTGCTCAGCTAAAAGCCTTCAGTGCTTTTAATAATCAGGTGCTCTCCCTCTTGTAATTTCCTGGAGGGAGCTGGAACCCATTCTACTAAGTGAAGTATCCCAAGAATGGGAAAATAAGCACCACATGTACTCACCAGCAAATTGGTTTCACCGATCAACACCTAAGTGCACATAGAAGAGTAACATTTACTGGGCGTCGGGCAGGTGGGAGGGGGGAGGAGGGGATGGGTATACGCATACGTAATGAGTACGATGCGCACCATCTGGGGGATGGACACACTTGAAGCTCTGACTTGGGGGGAAGCGGGGGAAAGGGCAACATACGTAACCTAAACATCTGTACCCCCATAATATGCTGAAATAAAAAAAAAATCAGGTGCTCTCTATGGATGTCAACCAGCCTTCTTTCCCAGCTGCCCCAGTGCTTGCTTACTAGGCTCATCTACAAAGTGGCCAAGGTGGCAGGGATGGGGAGTCCCCATGTGGCCTCCACAATGTGGACTTCCCCTCAGCACGGCTGACCCGACTGCCTGGCTACCCTGACAGCCTGTCGGCCGCAGTGAGCAACCGTGTAAGGGGAGACCAGCCGGAGCCCGGCAGCAGGTTGGGTGCATCTGACCCTCTTCTATCACAGAGGAGGCAGCAGTTTGCCCTCCTTGAAGGGGATACATACTGGAATTGTATTTGCTTTGTCTGTCTTACAAACTTCGGCCAACACCACCTCTCATGGACTTACTAAATGCTTTCACGTTGTTATGCTATCGCAAACGACACTGCTGCTGATCATGAAACTCACTTTATAGTGAAAAGAGTAAGGCAGTGGCTGCCTACGGAATTCACTAACGTGACACAGCTGGACTTTTGGGGAGACGAGTGTTTGTGAGGCCGGGGTACTGCTCTACAAGATGCAGTATACTTAGTACATGCTGTGAGCCAGGGACCATGGCCCTAATACAAGGATCTGAGAACCAAAGTGCCAGGGGGATGGCACTTCTAGTTTTACACCTAATGACCCACAGAATCTTTGCTTCCATTCCCTGTGATTCTGGGCTTTGCTGGTTTAGAGGTAACCAAAGGAGGTGGTTCTACCAAGGGAACACAACAATAATTCCAATGGTTTGGAAGGGGAGGGTTATGATGTTGACCAAGTAAATTGATTCTAGTAAAGGAATACAGAGTTGTTGCTAACAGTGGGGGATGGGGAAGGTATGGCTGGAACCTTGTGGGCTATAGTGGCCAAAGACGATAGTTAAAGGAAGATGCGACCTTAGGCAGGCCTACTAAAGGTTCAGATGGGAATGACAGTTTCAGGATATCCCACTTAGAAAAGGTTTCCAATCCACTGATGTGATGGCTGAAGTCAGAGGAACACAGAATAAGTAATAGAACAGAGAAATAAAAAAATATTAGCCATGGCTTCATATTTCCTGCAGAAGGGTCAAGGGTCACTAACTATACATCCTTCGTTGCTGTCTTATGTATTTATTTGTATATTTTAATTAACTTTCCCTTTTTTGCTTTTCCCTTACCCTGTTATGACAAAGTTAGAAACACAATTTGTATTGATGGTGGCTGACTTTACAATTTAGTTCACAGATCAGAGAATATCAAGATAAAATCCTGCCAGAATCAGGAGAGGGATGGACGTCATTCAAAGATCCTGGACTTGGAGCTAGATATAGTATATTAGGGGGATATGATCTCATTTCTGGGGGAGGGGATAATTGAATTTATTTGAATTGTATGTAAATTCCCCATTTTCTGATATAACAAGAACAGATCATTGGATCAGTAGATAATCAGACATTTTATTTCCAAAACAGTCAAGAAGTTGCTAAGCATAAAATCTGTCAAATGCTAAAGATGTTGAATATATAACTGTAAATTCCAAGAAATTTAATTATATTCTCTACTGTCTTTTCTTCAAAGGAGAAATAAATTAGTGTTACCATTTGGCCAATATTATTTCATTTTAACATAGAATTATAGGAAATAAAATACAGAATCTGTTATAAATATCCCCACTTATTCTACAGTATTAATCTCAAGTAATTCTGATCATTACATAATCCCAGCATTTACCAATCTGTGATTTCACAGATTAACTAAATTTGTTAAATCAAAAAGAAATTTAAAAACACCATTTTTTACTGTGACAATGTAGGGACAAGCTATCCAAAAAAACACGTCAGAAGTATATTTTATGCTAATGTTACTTTCTGTCCAGGTCGAAACATTGTTCCACTTTGATTTTTTCTCTTCTTTGGATTTTGAAAGCTTTCATACCTTAAAATAAGTAAGAGAGATAGTATTTAATACATGTAAATATTACAATTACAAAACAAAAGATAACAGATCACAAACAAAATTATATTAAGAATGAAAGGAATGTATAACAAATTAGAAAAAAATACTTATAACAGAAATTAGAGAATTTTTACAAGTAAATTTTCTGAGGGTGCACTCCAACAGAAGAAGGAGCAAATGAGATGAAGAGACAAGTTAGGAAAGATAAAATACAAATGGCAATGAACAGTATTAAAAAACTATAACTCCTATCTAGTTTTAATAAAAGAAATGTAAATTGTTAAGCAAGATAAAATTTTTCTCCAATCAAATGGGACATATTCAAAAAAACATTACAAAACTCCACGTTAGTGAGGGTGCAGAAGTGGCCTGATCACATATTGTTGTTGGAATATACATTGTACAGTATTTCTAGAAGGCAATTTGGCAACACATTTCAAAAGCCTTAAATACCTGAGTACTCTGTAAAGCAAAAATTCTACCTCTAACCCAGTGAAAACATTAAGGCTATGTGCAAAGGATATTTAGCTACAAGAATGTTCATTACTATGCTGCTTATAACATTAAAAGCCTGGAAACAATTTAAATGTCCAAAAACTGTATTATAGCATAGCTACACTATAAAATGACATTAAAGAAATAATGAAGTGGTAATATATTTAAAATATAAAAGAATGTTTAAGATGTATATGGATAAAGGGGACTGTTATATAGCAATATGTGCAGAGTGTTATTATTGGAGTATGAAAAATACACAAGCATACAAACAACTATGCTTTGGAAAGTAGTGGGGTTAAGGGAAATTTGTTTCCTTATTTTTCCTTGTCATTGTTTTCTGATTTTTCTATAATAAATATATATTACTAATGTACGTAAACACACACAAACACATACACCCTCCAAGGTACTGAAAAATTAAACAAGAAAGGGTTGCAGCTTCTAAAGACCAGGAATAAACATTTCTTGAATTGAATTATGTTGAATCATTGACCTAGAATGGTTCCAAGTCTATGGGTTTCAGATTCACAAGGGACCAAAGAGTCAATTGTAAGAAGCCTATAATACAAATGTGTACTAAACATTGTCCACCAATGAATAAATCTGAATGTATTTAAATGTTCTTGAGATTAATAAAATATAAATTATTTTGAAGGCGAAACAGGTATATTTTTTCATTACAAATTTTGCAAGCTATATAATTTTCCTCCTTTTCTTATTTCTTCAAAGTTAACTAACTTTAGGCTGGGTGCAGTGGCTCATGCCTGTAATCCCAGCACTTTGGGAAGTTAAGGTGGGATAACTGCTTGAGGTAAGGGCGTTCGAGACCAGTCTGGGCAACATAGCAAGACCCTGTCTCTACAAAAAAATGGAAAAAATTAGCTGGGCTTGGTGGTGCACACCAGTAGTCCCAGCTACTCAGAAAGCTGAGGCAGAAGGATTGCTTGAGCCCAGGAGTTCGAGGTTACAATGAGTTATGATCTTGATACTGCACTTTAGCCTGGGCCAAAAGTGAGACACTGTCTCTAAAAAAAAATTTTTTTTAATTAAAAAAAAATTTTTTGCTTACATTAAATTAGTCCATTATAAAGAATTCAAATTTTGTACTCCCGAAATTGTGGGTGTTTAAATGCACAGCTACTACACAATTTTTTTTGAATTGGTTTTTAAAATAGTCAAAATATTTTTTATTTTAAAAACAACTTTAAAGGTCTATATGAATAACTATGTCACCTGTAATAATATCTATACTTCCAAATCAGAATCTGTTACTTACAGCTCAGCAAAATTCTTCCAGTCATCTTCACTGATGGATGGTCTTGTGTGACTGAGAGCAGTCATTAAATGTGACTGCTTAATAGCTAGACTGGTTTTGATTGGTCCTGGTTGGTTAAGGGATTCATCCTCCTTAAATGAAAAAAGAAATTAATAAAAAGTTAACTTAGGGATGTGATGAAAAAAGTGGCTGTCCAAGCGTTATTTCTTTTTTGTCAGTTTTTTCAAGAGACTGTACATTTCCTTTCTTATAACTAAAAATTGTTTGGAAGCAAGGAAATGCATAACCATTTGCCTGAGTCAATATGTTTCAGTCCCTTGTTTATAAATATAGCTCATTTACAAATCAAAAAAATATATACAAAAAAGGAACAACAATAAGAAGTTTCAACAATTATAATGGGGGGAAAAAAAGTCATACTCCACTTTGGCTCTGGTATCTGCCTTTGATAATACTGATATCTGCCCTCAGTTGATCCCTTTGTTCCTGTGTAAGTTCTTGGTGACCCTCTTGTGAAGCTGTCCTTAACACTGGAGGTTGTGAAAACAACTGATCTTTCCCAGGAACTCCAGGCAAATCTTGAGTCATGGAACTTGGTGCGGAGAGACACTGTGAACTCTGCATGGTCAGTTACAGTAATGAAAGAAGGAAGCAGGAACGCGGGGAGGGGAAAAGAAGAGAGAGAAAACACCATGTATTTACCAAAGATAAAAACTAAAAATCTTAAGCAATAAAACCTTAACATAGTTACATTCATCTTTTAATTAACTGAAATTAAGGAAGTTTAAAAGTTCATATTCTATTATATAAAGGTTCACTGATATCTATCTAGCACCACCATAAAGTGAAAACTGCTATAACAGGTTTTCTTTTTTTTTGCTTTGTTACTTAAATCTAACACACTAATGCCCAAGGGTAGATTATGAATGAGCCTTACTCTTAGTTTTCAGTAAATAAAATTACACTAAGGTTCTGGAACATTTCTAGATAGAAATTAAGAAATAGAAAACAGAATTAAAAACTAGAATTGAAACAACACCTTACTATTCTTGGGAATAAAAATAGGTTGCTTTTATATTTTTAAAACCTGAATTAATAAAGTAAATGTACAAAAAACAGGAAAAATATAAGTAAATATACGTAAAAATGTTGTATATACCAATAAAGTAACAATGGAACACTATTAATTTTGAAGGGTATGTGTTAAATGCTAGTAGAACAGTGACATTGCTCACAGTTAATCTAAACATTTTCCTTGTTGAGACATTGTTACTATTTTTCACTGTTACCTTCCAGGAAATTATCATAAACAAAGCATTTTATCAGGAATTTTTAACATTATTATATCAAATTTCTCATTACCCTCAACTTTTCTGTAATAATAGAATTTAAGTTTACTATAAAATAGATCTGCTACTAAAGATGTTTTAAAATCACTAATGAAGAGAGATAAACCTGAAAGAAACCAAAGCGTAATCACAACCACACACTACTTTGGTTCTCCCTTGCTCCCAGCCCTGTCTTAAAAATTGTAACAAAGAATGAAAATTACTAATTAGTGTAAGTGAGAAAAACAAGACTATTTTACTGAAGAACCAATCAACCAGAAAGAACATGTGGGGCTGGTTAAGAGATAAATCACTGTCCAACTTTATACCAACATACAGCTTTATATTTCAGAACTGTGTAATGGCGACCGCATAAGATACCAAATCAGAAGAGGTGCCGTTTCCAAGTTCCGATTCATAAGAGCTTCCAAAGTAAAGCCGGTACATATTGAATTTTGATTCATCTGGAAGGATCTCAGACATCTCTAGAGAAACGAGGGACTGATCTAAGCCACATTCTCCATCTCCAGCTGAATCATCAGAGCCACTGCTGTGGTTAAGAAAGACCATTGAAGACAGACTTAAGTCACTATCAGAGCTGGAACTTCCATCCTAAAACACATAAAAGGACAATTAGCTTAAAGATCTAAATAAGTCACAACTCAGAAATAAGTAATAAACATTGACAGCATTCTAATAGAGCAATACAAAGAGACTCAAGGTATTTTTCAAAAAGCTCTTATTTATTCTCTAGTGGTTTTGAGGCACACAGTAAAAACTTTACTAAAAATAGAAAGAAATTAGCTGGACAACTAAAAATATGTAGAAAAAATTAGCCGGGCATGTAGTGCATGCCTGTAGTCCCAGCTACTTGGGAGGCTGAGGTAGAAGGATTGCTTAAGTCCAGGAGTTTGAGGTTGCTGTGAGCTAAGCTGACGCCATGGCACTCTACTCAGGGCAACAGAGACTCTGGCTCCAAAAAAAAAAAAATTATCTACTATAAAAATTAAAATCAAAATAACTATCCTTAGAGAAAAAGCTAATCCTAAGGGATAGGATACAGAAAATATAAGATAAACCAAGAACATCTAATTGTATCTGGAAGTAAGGAAGTGATCAAAGAATGATGAGGACACATCATAAGGATACAGGAACTATCCAAAAAGGGCTCCTATTGGTCAGACTGGGACAATTTGAGCTTCGAAATAAATAACGATGTTAACTGATTATTTTTTTTAAATTAAAGTACAAAATAAACTAAATCCATGAAAAGCTGGGGACCTAAAAAAAAAACAAAACTAAAAACTCCAATTATTTTTCTATTTATATTATCTAATTCATGACATCTCAAATTAAATAATATCCTTTCAAACATCAACATAATTTTGCCAATATCAAGGTAATGTTAAAGAAATAGACATTAAACTCTTTGTAATTTTAAATTCTCTGAAAAATCCATGTTCCAACTATGGAATATTCAACTAAAGGTAAATTAAAACAATTATTTTTTGACACTCTGTTGTCCGGGCTGGAGTGCAGTGGTGTCATTACAGCTCACTGCTGTAGCCTCCAACTACTGGGCTGAGGCGATCCTCCCACCTCAGCCTCCCGAAGTGCTAGGATTATAGGTGTGAGCCACTATGCCTTGCCAATTTAAATTTTTATACAGTTTTCCCAAAGTTGTTAAAAATAGTATTTTTTAAGGTTGAAATTTTGACACTGAACTGCTCTTATCATTCACAAAATGTCATAACAACAATTTTCTCATATGACTTACCTGGAGTCCACAGGAAAGTAGCCTTCCATGTAAGGCCTCTAACTGGGCATTATAAAGTAGAGCTTTCAGATCAGCTCCGGTAAAGGAGTCAGTTACTGCGGCCACATGCTGAAGGTCAACATCATCTGCCAGAGGTAGAGAGTCACTGAGGACATTTAAAATTTCAAGACGTGACACCTGAAGGGAGAAAAACAAATTCATTTAACAAATAAAAAATAAAATTAAATATCATCTTCAACTGTGTATCTCATGATTTTTTTCATAAATTAACTTTACACATCCAATAAGCTTTACAAGTAAGTTGAGAAATGTACCACCAGTCTATTATTTATCTTCCTTGGAACTTTTTCCCTAACAGAAGGAACACAGGTAGTAAAATGAATGAAAATCAACATTCTTAACTATTTGGCGTAAAAAATATCTTATTCAGACAATGCTTATTCCCTGGATTTTGGCGAGTGTGTCAAGAAAGTATTTCAAAAGGAAAATTAAAATAATTTAAATAATAGTTACATATGACATATATTCAGATATTTTATACCTTTGCCTATTCATTTGTCTATCTGTTATTTCATTCATCTATTCACTAGTTTCTAATTTGAAAACAAGATTTGGAACAACATAGGACTAGAAACAGTTGAAAATCGTATCTCTATGAAACCTGCTTACATGCTTACTATTCATATGCTTGATTCTGTATCAGAGTTTTTTGACAGGATAATGGGGTACGTGATCTTTGAACAGAGAACATGGACACATAACACTTTAGGTTCCTTGCCTTTTTTTCCAATTAGCCAACACTGAAGGATTATAAAGTTTTCAGACTTGCATGGAAATGGCTGGGAAACAGAAAGGCTTTGCATCTAATTCAGAATCTTTTTATGCTTTGAGCAAACTGACTAAAGCCTTTGCCTAAGAAAGCTGGTCTTCTAAGGACAATTGCTATTACCTGGCAGAAGTAAAGTTCACAAGGAAAGAGTGTAGCATTTGTTGGGTTTTGGACTCTAAATATGAAATTGTCACCTGATCAGGAGGAGGACAGTATACACATTTATCTAGGCGACCAGGCCTAAGCAGGGCAGGGTCAATCAAGTCAGGGCGACTAGTAGCAGCCAATACATAAACACCTGGAGGAAAAAAGAATTTTTTTTTTACTAAAACCTGGTAAAATTTTGTTATAACAGTGTATTTCTGTATTTGTAATTATTACCCTGTAAGCCTTCTACTCCATCCAACTGAGTCAACAACTGGTTAACTACTCGGTCTGTAACTCCTGTATTGTCATGACCCCTTCGAGGAGCAATGGATTCAAATTCATCAAAGAAAAGAATGCAGGGTTTTGCTGCCTGTGCTCTGGGAAAAACAAACAACATTTCATATTTAAATATTTAAATTCATATTTAAGTAAGCTCA
>NW_012150930.1:1178897-1182577 GCF_000956105.1 Propithecus coquereli
TATAAGGACCTACAGAGAATTCTTTGAATAACCACTTATCTCACTTTCAGGAATATTTCTATTAGAAATATAAAACCAAATAATTTACATAATTTAATATCTAAAATGTTTTATATTTAAGTAGCATTTGGTGAAACAGAATCATTGTCCTCTAATTTATTAATAATTCACATAAATCACAGGTTTCAAACATCAGTTCTTCAAAACAACAAGACCCAAAAGCATTGACTGATGAACAAGAATGGAGTCAGTTACTTAAAAAAACATTCATAGGGAACCAACCTAATAAAAATATCCCGAACAGCTTGTTCACTTGCTCCAATATATTTGCTGAGTAACTCTGGCCCCTGGTAAAATAAAATCAGAATTGAGATAAAATTATTTAAAAAGAAAATATAACTTTGATGTTAAATAAGTCTAAATAAATCATAGAAAATTTTTATTATGATTAAATGAATGTCAAATATATTTTAAAAAGTAATATGTGCTGGAATAAGTATCATATCACAAGTTCTACACTTGTTTCTTCTGCCTAGAACATTTGTCCCCAGATATTCATGGCCCGTTGCTTCATTTCATTCAAATCTCTCCCAAAATGCCACCTCTTCAGAAAAACCTTGCTGGACAACTCCACCTGTTACTCTATACCTCCTTACCCTGCTTTTCCTCCTACATGGTACTTAGCACTACCTGACAGTAGATTATATATTAGATGTGTCTATCTGCTTTTTGTCTCTCTCCACTAGTAAAACATAAACTCCAAAAAGGCAGTTTTGTTCACTGCTGAATCCCCAGTGCCAAAAACAGTGCCTGCCACATGAGTACCGAATAATCATTTGTTGAGTGAAGAAATCAATGATTTAAAAAGGGACAAAGTCCCATCTATCTCAAATCTTTGGAGATTCCAAAAAATATGTAGAGACATGACTTACTTTAATTAGCATTTTCAATTACTGAAACCAATTTATTTGGACAGGAGTTGAATAATATATCATCTTTCCTAAAAGGCAACTGAAAAATCTTTCAAAAAAAAACCCTTCACTACATATAGCAAAATCAGTAATGAGAATAGTCTTTCCTTAAATTTGGATCTCTTAAAAAACTGAATAGGTCCTAAAGTGATTTCCAATAAAAAATCACTACCTCCAAAAGACCAAATACTGATCGGGATGTGTGACCAAACTAATGAATTTCTAATACACAGCCATCTAGACATCTATTAATATATTATTACTATTTAATTATATTTCCTCAATACAGTCAGAGAACTATAAAATTAGAGGAGGTTACAAGAAATATTAATAACTAAGGCAAAATAATAGGAACAGGTAACATAATGGTGTCAGCAAAGGGCACCTATCTTTGATGTACGCCTCCTAGGATCCACCCTGAGCCACCCAGAGAGAATTAGCTTCCTACTGAAATCTTCCCACTGGGAACTCAGCCCAAATTGTAATCTGATAATTTCCTAAAAGGGAGGTCCTCCCTAATGGAATAATCTATAAGCTTCAATCTTAAAAATTGTATGTTTTAAAAAAAACAGTGAAACCACATTTTAGTATAAAGTATAAAAAGAAGAATATGGTCATTGTTTCCCCAGAATCCAGAAAAGGAAGATAGGAAAATTTTAAAGTTTTAGTGTTTCTCCACCATTGCCAGGGTACCCATGTTATCCAGCTCACAAAAAACCATGTGATAAAAGAGGGTAGGCAAAACCCTACTACAAATTACTAAACTGGCTTTCAGATTATAAACCAATTTTAAATAAGGACAGAATATATGATTCCTTTGCTTTGGAATCTAATCACCCTTTGATAAACTAATATTGCTGGTGTGCTAAAACTGTACAACTACGATACTGGACCCCAGACCACAATGACATTCCAGAGGTGGACTGTGACACATTATCCAAAATGATCTGCTAGCATGTCTCTTAATTGCCACACTCACCTTGTACCTGAAAAAAACCTAGACCTAGTGTGACACAGCAAGGGTAAGAAACAGCCAACAAGTAACAGACCCATAAAAAGCCCAGCTTCCAGCCTCAGTATGGTCTTCAGCCTCTACTCTTCTAGGTTTTCTTCTGTCTTTAAGTATAGCTTGCCCTTTATCTAAATATTTATGTATAATTCTATTCACAATGCATGAGGATCTGCCTTAAGCAAGAAGGTAATAAGCTCTATGAGAGAGGTGGCTCATTACTCAATTTCATACAACATTAATAGATAGATCACTGCTCCTACCAGCTTCCAAATGTGAGACTAACCCACAATCAAGAAATATAAATGGTGTTGAAGATGTGGAAAATCAGGAACCCCTATACATTGCTGGTGGGAATGTAAAATGGTGCAGTCGCTACAAAAATCAATTTGGGGGTTCCTCAAAAAGATAAATAGAGAATTACCCTATGACCAACAATTCCACTCCTCTGCTTATACCCAAGAGAAATGAAAACATATGTCTACACAGAAATTTGTATGCGAATGTTTATAGCAATGTTATTCATAATAGTCAAAAGGTGAAAACATGGGATAAAAACTTACCTATTGGGTACAATGAACACTATTCTGGCGATGGGCACACCTAAAGCGCTGACTGAAGTATCATACAAGATATCCATGTAATAAAAACACCTGTACCCCTTAATTAATATTATGAAATTTAAAAAAAGCGTGGGAATACCCCAAATGTTCATCAAGGATAAATGGATAAACAAAGTGTGGCATATACATACAATGGAATAGTATTCAGTCACGAACAGGAATGAAGTACTGATACATGCTATAACTTGGAAGAAACATGAAAACATTTCACTAAGCAAAAGAAGCCAGACCCAAAAGGTTGAATATTGCATGATTCCTTTTACATGAAATACACAGAACAGGCAAATCCATAAGAGACACAAAGCAGATTAATGGTTGGAGGGGATGAGTAGGAGAAAAAATGGGATGAAAAAGTTTTGAAATTAGAAAGAGATGGTGGCTGAACAGCATTGTGAATGCACTAAATGCCACTAAACTGTACACTTTAAAATGGTTATTTGCATGTTATGTAAATTTTACCACAATAAACAAAAGATAAAAAAAAGATAAATGCACAACATACCTTGACACTAATAAAATTCATTCCACTCTCTCGAGCAATTACCCCAGCTAGTAAGGTTTTTCCTGTTCCAGGAGGACCATACAATAATATTCCTGTTCTTTGTCGTATGGGTAAGTTTGCAAATAATTCTGGATACTGAGAAATATAAAACAATATAAAAAAAGATGTCAAGTTTAAACAGAAAAGACTAAGTAGCAGCAAAAGATCAATGTATAGAAAAAACTATTCAGATGGTGATAACTGCTACCTTTCTTTATTAACAGCAAACATAACAGTAGAAAATAAAATTCCTACTAAAAATAATAAATGTCAAAAAAACTACCACGGGTTTTTCCCAATTGAACCACGGAATATATTCTAGATAAAATGCATATAACTCCATCAGAACTTCTTTCTACTTTTCCTGTTTTTAAAAAAAACATTATAAAAGAACTACATTAAAAACAAATAAACCCTAGTCTTGTTAACAAGTATACCACCTTACACTTATATAATTAAATGGGGCAAGTTATGGTAGTTGTGTACATTCAAATATATTCAATCAAAGACAGTGAAAATCTCCCAAGAGTCTCCAG
>NW_012150930.1:1186039-1189013 GCF_000956105.1 Propithecus coquereli
AAAAAAAAAAAAAAAAATTAATTCATCCATTCAGACATTGATTTGTCTACTGAGGACCTAATATGGGCCAGGCTCTTCATGGTGGGATAGGAGGGAAGTACTGTACACTTGGACTGTATACGCAGAACAATGTGTAGAGAGGTTTTCTACTCCTGGATCTTATAAAGTAAGTGAAAATCCTAGAAGGATGATAAATTTCCATATAGTTTTTTGTTTATTAAGCAAAATACAACTCATATTCCTGACTTCCTGAACAACCTCTTTCCATACCAGGTCTTGCAAGGTTTGGGATGAGAGAGTCAGAACCGAAACATGCATTTACAACGTATATTTGAGACCACACCTAGAAATCCACAGCACTCCCTTAAACACTAGACTAACAGATCCAGTGTTTAAGGTCTAGTGTAACACTAGTAACACTAGTTTTACAGATGCTATAGAATTCAAAATTTGAGATTAACGCTAGGTAATGCTAACACAAGCCACTGCGGTTACATTTTGTATCATTTCAGCTCTTGAAAACCTTGAGGCAGCTCGATGCTGCCAAACCCTCCAACCTCTTCTTCCCATCAGTCCTCTCTTTGCACTCCAAGCTCCAGGCAATGGAGTATTCCTCAACATAGCATGATGTCTTGTACCTCTGTGCCTTTGCCTGTAGACCATACTTCTTTTGCTTCTTCATTAGCATGAAATTCCTTCAAGCCAATTTCTATTCCTCCATCAAAACTCAGCTCAGTTATAAACTCCTCCAAAAAGCTTTCCCTGACAACTCCTTACCCCACTTCACCCTCAATTTAGGTTATATGCTCCCACAGTACCCTGTACACACTTCTAGCACAGTATATCCTATCACCTCCTAGTTGGTCGCCCTGGTCAAATTATTTAATTTCTCTGAATTTCCACTTACTGACCTGTAAAACCAGGAGAATAAATGCATGTAGAGTACAAAGCAATCCCTAACCTAGAAAGGGCATTTGATACATGGTAGTCACCATTATCGTTATCACTCTGTACTCAAATTGTTTACTTTTCTTCCTTCTCCTAGTCTTTGAGAACACAAATATTTCTTAAATGAACAAAAGCAAGAGTAAATCTGTAAATTAGACAATTTCTAATAAGTAAAGTAGAATGAAAAGACCCCAAAGACTAAACCTGAATATGCAGAATTTTCATACTTTTCTTACTCTACCAATTTTGTTAATAAAAAACAGTTGTAGAAAATGCTACCAGAGGCCTCAAAAACAACACTTAACATAAACACGCTATTCTCTGAAGAGAGCAGATTTACCATGAAAACTAAAAATCCTGACTGACAAAAGAAAAAGGCCTTGAGCCAGTAGTGGATGCATTACCGTGTGCAAGCCGCTGGCTCCGCACGGTGTCAGGACTGTGCTCGTGTTCCGGGAGGGCAGGCTGTCCAACCACGAGATCAAGGTCATCCAGCAGAACAACAGATGGTTGCCTCCACGCTGCCTCTGAGAAAGCTGCCTCTAGGGTTTTTTGTATGTTTTCAAGCCTTCTTCCTTGATACAGAAGATATGAAATGGTCTCAATGTTATTTCAGGGCTGGGGAAGTGCAGGCTACCCTTTTGAAAGCATTAGAAAAGCTCAATATTGATTTAACAATGAAAATTCAATCTATATTTTGTTAATATACCAATCACAAAAACTTGTCAATTATTAACATTGTTCAATACATACCATCTCAAAGGACTCAGTAAAGTGCCAAATTTTATAAAACTAAGAAAAGGAATTTGCTATTTTAATTTCTGTATGTATGTATGCATTTATTTATACACAGTCTCGCTCCATAGAGAATTTCAGATGGGTTATAACACAATAGTAAAATAAAAACTGGATGTGGGAAAACATAAATGAGAGTAAAGGGTCAAGATTTGGGTAAAATCAAACACAAATGTAGCTGCCTAGAGATCCTAGAGTTGTTATATTTGAATCACAAATTTGGCTTCAAACTTTCTGGTGAGTTCAAAGTTAATTTTCAAAGAACAGAAAACATACAAATTCATAAGCCCTCTGTAAAGACCTCCTATTACTTAGGTCTAAATTAAAATTTTCACATGAGGCTTCCAGCAGGACTCTGAGATGGACAGTGTCTCAAAAACCACCTTTATAGCAAATGAAGTGATGGGTTTTCAAAGACTATTTCATTTCTCATCATATACTAGGTAAAAGACTGAAAGTATAATGACTAGTTGGGACTATACGGTAGTGGCAGCCAAGGGGGAAATATTAACTGTTTCGAGTTAATTTAATTGAATAGATAATAATGTAAATGCTAAGGACTTTAAAAACTGTAAATTGTAATTCTCCTCATTGTTCAAAGCCACCTACTTTCCCTCCCCAGAGGCAACCACCCTACCAGTTTCCCATAGCAATTCAGAGATCATTTATACCATTACAGTATATTCTAAATACTAACTTCCTCAGAGTGGTGTAAGTTGGCATTTCCAGGAATATTGTCTACAATGAATTTTGGCTAGGAAAATAAATAGGCCTCCATCAAATATGGGGAGTTTTAGAAATTTTATCAAAACATTAGAAAGCCAAAGACTTAAAATTTCTAAGAAATTTCAACAACTAAATGAACAGAAAAACTAAAGATTAGATGATATTTGTATTTATCAGATTAACAGCATTAATAACAACATTTTTGTCTTTGTACCAAAGAAAGGATTTATGTAGCATGTTACTATACTCATACCTCGTAAAGCTTTACAGTCAACTATCTCCACATGGGCATCTAAGATGTCAGATGCTTCTTTACAGAAAGCTTTGGCTAACGTTGATTTTCCACTTCCCTGAAAAATAATTGTTTCATGAGAGTTCCCAACATATTCAACCACAGAAATAGCTTCTGTCATTGTGGCAACCACAAAGACTCAGACTCCTCAGTTAATAAGTATACCTCAGTCTAGTTGCTGGGTGGAGTATGCAGGCGTTACAGAAATACAGC
>NW_012150930.1:1189063-1191772 GCF_000956105.1 Propithecus coquereli
TTTTTTTACCTATTTGCATGAGTCTCTGATCTCATGCAATGATCCTTGCCTCTCAGATCTGTGACTCAAAACACACTACCTCCTAGACTCTGCCATCTGATCTTCTGAGGAACAATCTACATCTGCCCCCTTTATCCTGCCATTTGCCTGTTCTATGCTGCCTGCCAACTCTGCCTTATGAGGACTAACACCAAGAGTCTGGAAATCTAGCTTAATCCACCAGTCCTGTGGACCTAGATGACTTGTCCACCTCGTAGCTTATTCCTAGATATTTCTGTTTAAATCATGGCAGATGGTTCATCTTGCTTTAGTACAATTTGAATGATTCAAGCAAAACAGAATATAAAATTCACATCAAAATGTATTTACTGTAACTATCACCCCAGCTTTCCATTATATATTTCTTATGGGCAAGGAGTATATCAAATATTTTTACAATCTGCTAAAGTACGTAAAATAATGCTGGACATTTATTTGGCAACTCAGGAAATATTTGTTGAATCAAAATGAGACTGGGCAAGCAAACACATAAAGCCAAAGCCAATGATCCGGTGGTTCTTCTGGGAGTTAAGCATTTGCTTTTTTTTAAAAAGTACCTTGGCTGGTAACTGGATAGTATCCACAAGTATCTGCCGAACTTCATGTAACCCACCAACCTTATCCCAGCCCAGGTCTCTAGGTTTATGCAGGTTGACATTTCGCAGAGATGCAGGAGTAAATCCTTGAAGAGCCTTTTGGAAATCCAATGTTGTTAAAACTAATTCTGTTTAAAAATAAACAAAACTTCTTTTGGTAGTCATATTTTAATATATGAATTTTCAAAATATGCCATCGTCTTAGCTAAAAATGCTAATTTTGGACTCAAATAACTACTTATTCAAATACTACAATGGAATGTATTTAATTCTTGCCTTACTACAATTACATTTCTCCACAATAAAAAGCAGATTTCAAGTTCAGTTTTTAATAGTAAAACATACCTTCCCTGACGGATATACTCTGATGAGAGAGACAAGAATGTATAGCTCGATCCACAAGCACTGTAAAATCTCTAGCCACAAAGCCTTCAGTTTCTTTAGCTACATGCTGCAGGTCAAGATCAGTGAATTTGTTTATATCACAGTCCAGTTTATTTTTTATTACATTATGCAGAATTTCGTATCTTTGCTCCTAAAGAAAAAACACAAAATTCTAATTTCTGATTTTATACAATTGTACATTTTAGTACATATATTTGGAGAAGAATCAAGTTGACATAATCTATTGCGACACAAGGCAGACTGGTGATTGCCTGGTGATGGAACGGGGGAGGGATGGATTGCGAAAGGGTGCTAGGAAACTGCTGAGAGCGATAGAAATGTTTGTTACCTTAACTGTGGCGATGGTTTCATGGTATAGACATATGTTAAAACTGATCAAATTGTACACTTTAAATAATGTGAGTTTGGTGTATTTCAATTATATCTCAATAAAGTTGTAAAAAAAAATCACACTGATAAATGATTGCTATTTCTTTCTCCAATAAGAAGCATTTCTAGTGATATATGGTTTCTTTAAGAGCAGTTTTTTTGGCTCATATAAAACTTATTTCTAAAAACATATTCAATGACCAACATCACTATCGTTCTGTTATATTTAATAATAGGTATATTACCTTTGTTCTTCAATAAGTTAATTGGCACAGGGTCTGAATATTTAGGGTAGATGCTAGGTGAGAATTTTAAACAAGAATTTTAAATATGCCTGAACATACTTCTTTCAGCTTACTGCCACAAAAACCCTCATGAGCATGAGTCTCCCAAGGGGACTAAGGGCCATATGTGCTGGTGGAAAAAAATGTGTAATCAAATTTTTAAAACACATCTATCTGTATTTCTCACTGCTTTTTCTCATTCAGAAGAAATACTGTTTTCAAAAAAGTAATTTCCTTGGAGAGTACATACTAACATTTCAGCTAGTTGTAAATTATAATTCGTGCCTCTAGCACAATATGTACCAGATGTTAACTTTTAAATATCCTTAAGATCATTAAAAGAAGCATAAGTTTAAAGCCATAAATCATTAATAAAATAAACAAATAATTTCTATAAAAGGGACATATTTCGATACTCTTTATAAGTAATATATTACCTGATTAGGAGGTTGAATATGTTGGACACACTGAAATATGTGAATTCCTTGAGCAGAAACAAGTAAAGGATGTAGAGAATGTTGAGACTGACTTGTGGCAATCAGTGCAACCAAACTTCCCATGGAAATAAACTCTTTCATCATATCGTTTAAAGCTAGAATTAAGCAATATCATGTAAAAGCTCATGAAAAAGAAACATGAAATTTTAAAATTATACATTCATTAAAAATAATGATACCCTAACATTGAGCTTTAGGGTGGAGTATGTATCATATAGCTCCTTCGTGCCTTTAAAAAATTAATCCATCGGCCAGACGCAGTGGCTCATGCCTGTAATCCTAGCTCTCTGGGAGGCCAAGGCAGGCGGATTGTTTGAGCTCAGGAGTTCGAAACCAGTCTAGACAAGAGCGAGACCCCATCTCTACCAAAAATAGAAAGAAATTAATCAGACAACTAAAAATATATAGAAAAAATTAGCTGGGCATGGTGGCGCATGCCTGTAATCCCAGCTACTCGGGAGGCTGAGGCAGAAGGATTGCTTGAGCCCAGGAGTTAGAGGTTGCTGTGAGCTAGGCTGA